>NC_047088.1:146420952-146720952 GCF_902459505.1 Geotrypetes seraphini | reverse complement strand
TAACCCTCTAAGGGATCCCACATGGGCATCCCATTTGCTCTTAAATTCTTGCACGCTGTTTGCCTCGATCACCTGCACCTGGAGCTCGTTCCAAGGATCAACCACTCTTTCGGTGAAGAAATATTTCCTGGTGTCGCCATGAAATTTCCTGCCCCTGAGTTTGAGCAGATGCCCTCTTGTGGCTGAGGGTCCTTTGAGAAAGAGAATCTCTTCTTCCATCTCAATACGGCCGGTAATATACTTAAACGTCTCGATCATGTCTCCTCTCTCCCTACGTTCCTTGAGTGAGTACAGGCGCAAATTTTTCAGCCTCTCCTCGTATGAAAGATCCTTGATCCCCGAGACCATCCTGGTGGCCATCCGTTGCACCGACTCTATTCTCAGCACATCTTTTCGGTAGAGTGGCCTCCAGCATTGCACACATTATTCCAAATGAGGTCTCACCATGGTTCTGTATAATGGCATTATGACTTTAGGCTGACGAAACTCCTGCGGATGCAACCTAACAACTGTCTTACCTTAGATGAAGCCTTCTCCACATGATCAGCAGTTTTCATGTCTGCTCTGATGATCACTCCCAAGTCTCGTTCTGTTGAAGTTCTAGCTAAGGTCTCGCCATTCAAGGTGTAAGTTGTGCACGGATTTCTGCTGCCGAGGTGCATGATCTTGCATTTCTTAGCGTTGAAGCCCAGCTGCCAGGTCGAGGACCAAAGCTCCAACAAATGTAGGTCCTGTGTCATACTATCGGGTGAATTGCCGTCTCTCACTATATTGCATAGTTTGGCGTCATCAGCGAATAATGTTATCTTACCTTGAAGCCCCTGAGTTAGGTCCCCTATGAATATGTTGAAAAGGAGCGGGCCCAAGACTGAGCCCTGCGGTACTCCACTGGTCACCTCCGATGTTTTAGAGAGGGTACCGTATATAATTTTAATAAAAGTTTACAAACCAATTCATTTATCTAAGAGGTTAATATAAGAACTGAGTGGAACATTAGTTCTAAACCCTTTACATCGTTAAAAAAGGAATGGAGATCTCTTCAAAGATGATCTTTATGCTATCTGTGGGATTTGATGCTAGTTCACCCAAAGAATTTCCATTTTTTCAATACAGTACCAAGTTTTAATCTATTCATACTTAATCAGTTTTTCACTGCTCAAAGACATGACTGCAGATAATGCCAAGTATATTTCTCATGGCAGCAAAATTTGAATATCGTCTTCATATTTAGAGAAACAAATATAAATTTGAATAATCTTAGCTACTGTTCAAATATAAATGTTAATTCCTGTGAAAGCAGTGATCCTTTTGACACCCCTGAGTATCTGAATATCTGCTAGCAGCATTCAGCAAAATGCCATGATTGTATCAGTGTTACCCCACCCCACAGGCGTTGGAATGGGGGAGGCCACAGGGGCCATGGCCTCTCCAAAAATTGGTGGTCACTGGTTGGTGTCTGCCCTCCCACCCATTTCCCAATGTTGTACTTTAAATCTTTAGGGCAGCCACCATACAGCATCAATGAGCAGGCCTGCCTCTTCATTCTACTTCCAGGGCCCCTTCATTCTATTTCCAGGGCAGGCCTGTTCATTGACACTGCGTGGCGGTAGAGGAGGTAGAGGGTGGAGTCAGGGGCTGGTGACGGGCCATGCCGCAGGATTCTGCTAGGGCTAGGGCAGAGTTTCTGTGCTCCCCCAAACCAAACAGCCTCACCCTACCCCCAACCTCCCATTAGCCACCTTTGCTTCAAAGGCTTTTCTGATTAGATTGTAAGACTGTCTATAGAAATTATTATTAAGAGTAGTAGGCTTAGCAACTCTTACATTCTGTCTCAGCTATGGTGACAGTTTCATTGCAGTGGCTCACACTGACTTTCAGTCTGAGGCTGAGAGGATGGATGGGGAGGCCAAGGAAGGGATTTTTTTCTCAGCTTGCTTCACTTCCTGTTTTACTCCTTCATGCAAATGCTCCCCATCAAAGTACATGCATGGTCAATGTGGCACTCAGACTCAAACTGACACTACCTTCTATCTCTGGATTTAGGGCAGTTCACAAGGTGGAGTTGGCACTCTCACTAGATTTACAGCCAGCAGTGAGTTGTAGCTGCCATTGTTGTGTGGCGATCACAGTTTTAGGAGAAGCCCAGGAAAAATCATCCTGTCATGGGCCCCAGAGGCAGGAAGCTGGTGACTACATGGTGTGTGAAGAGTAACAGGCTGTAACAGCAAGCAGAGAACATAGTAAGCAGCCCTTTTACTAAACGGCGGTACTTGCTAACGCACATATCACAGGTTAAAAAGGCTTACAGCAAGACACGTTCTGGCACCCCACAGTAAATGTGCACTTTTGCAACTGCACAGCACCCATGTCTGGGGGCACAGAGTGGGTATGACAGCGTGAATCAATTAGCATATGGGGCATTGCTACATGCTAATTGATTAGGACAGGGGCCCTTACCATCTACAAAATAGGAGGTGATAAATCATTGTCTCTCAACTGTGTGCCACAGCACTGTGGTGTACCCTGAAGAGATTTCAGGCGTGCCACAAGAGATTCCAGAATTTTACTTTATTTTTAAAAATTCCCTTCATAGGTATGCACTAGAATAGATGATATGTATGTTGCATGTGCAAGAGTCTGTCAATGTTATGAGCATCTGTATGCGCACGGATCCATCCGCCCAGACAAGTATCATTTTTTGAGATTATTGGTCCTTGAAAACTAACAGCAAGTGATTTGTTACCATTTGGCTCTTCTTATCTTTGCGAACTTGGATTTTCAGCTCTGACAAGCAATAAATTTTTAAAAAAGAGAATGACTGCAAATGGTGGATGATGATATGTGTGTTTGCTTGTCAAACCACATTTTGAGTTAATTTGCACTCAAAAACAAGCGCATCCATTGCATTGACTAGCAATTCTATTTTATCTACTTTAGTTTCACCGTTGTTACAATTGCCCCTACATAGCTTACCTCCTCCTTTACAAAGCCGATCTAGCATTCTTAGTGCCATCCTCAGCGGTAACAGCTCAGACGCTCATAGGAATTCTATGAGCATCGGAGCTGTTATCATGGCAGCCGGCACTAAAAACGCTATCATGGCTTAGTAAAGGAGGGAGTTAAAGAACTTTAAATAAATAACTCTCAGATTTAATTTTTTGTTGGTTTTTTGCAATTTTACAATTTCAATTATAATGTGCTGCGAGAAACCTTTGCTTCGTTTAGTGTGCCAGAGCTAAAACGTTTGAGAGATACTGCGGTAAAGGTTCACATGCTAATTTTTTAATGGCCATGCCGTAATGGCAAAATTAGTGCATGCCTATTAAAGTTAATGCTCTCCATCTAAATCAGTTAAAGTATGTTATTATATCAAAACATCTACCCTAAGTTTGTAGATGAATACCAATTTAAAAAATAATAATAATAATGTGATAATGATGTGCTCAGTGCGCCACTACATTGGTCATATCAAATAGATATAAGGACCACAATTTTTGGGGCACCATCACAGCAGCACCATGTTCCCTCCTTGATCGTCTATAGCTGTAGCTTTATACCAAACCAATCAATAAAACAAGCAGGGTAATCAATATATATTCGCATTGTATGAGTCACACTTATCTGTATGTCCAGCTGCTTGTAATTGTTGCTGTGTGATGTCCAAGGCAGGTCCAAAACGATGAATGAGTATTCAAATAGTGCCTTTACAACTAGTGTCCTCTCATAATCCGCAACAATTGCTGTTCTCCAATACAAGGTGAGTTTCTAAAATCATCATCAGGAAGAAAGAACTTATCCAAAAAATGCTATGGTAGAGAGTGCAAGTTAATTGCTATTAAGCGTTTTCCTACTATGATTACAGGAAATAAATATTTAAATTTATAAACTAATTATAAAGAAAAAAATACCATGACATTTTTAAATATTTCTTTGGGCAATCAAAGGAACAGAGAGTTCTAGGCAGGCTCCATTTATATTGTGTTGTCATGATCACATGATCCCTAGTTGGCCAATCTGCATTTGCCATGTCACAGCTTGTCAGAACTAAAGTCTAGATGAAGTAAACTAGAATGGTGTAATTATATGGCAGGCCATTCAATCTCATGGCCATTGATTCAGAAAATGAGAAAATTGCCCATATTCCTGCCAAAGAAAATGTGGCCTTAGAGCATGGGAAAGACTTGCGTTAAGGGCATGCTAAGGACACTTTTTGCTGAAGTTCAGTAAGAGGATCTGTCTTCAACCTGCAGGAGTGCATCAGGAGGAAGACTTTTTCTGCATTTTTGGTGCCACCCAAATATCAGCCTCATGCTGCCATCCCCTAAATCATTCATTCATATTTTCTTTGCCTTAAGAAAATCTTCCAGTTGCATGGGATCCATAAACACATATCTATTCCCTTGAAAGGTGGCCAAGCCTTTACATGGAAATTTAACAATATAGGTAGTAGCTAAGGACAAGACTTTAGATTTTTAATTGCAGAAAGCTCAAATGGGGGGAATACTATAAAGATGGCAATAACATTTACATGTACATGATTAGAATACCAGCATGTATGTAGGAGGGGCTGCTAAAAAATTCTCAGCCCAACCAAGAAGATGTGGAGCCATGAAACTTACAAATTATTCCACACTTTTCTTGACGCTTTTTGTTTCATTTCTTATCATCAAAATGAAAAGTGTCAAGAAAAGTCTGGAATAGCTTGTAAGTTTCATGGCTCCACATCATTCTCTTCTTGGTTGGGCTGAAAACTTTTCAGCAGCCACTTGTATGTATGTGTCTGCAGGGCAGGATTAATTCTTCAAGGGCCCCTAGGCACACAAATACACCGGGCCCTCTAGCCCTGCCTCACCCAAGCCCTGACCCATGCCACGCCCCCATTTATTTACCTGTTTTCTTATTTACTTCATTTCCACTTGTATTTCTTTTTTTCTTTTACAATTCAAAACAAACAACAAAGATTACCATACCAGTGCACAGTTTTAGTTCTATGCAAGCCCCAAACATTTCTGAACATATCCCCCCTTCCTTCCTTCCCTTCCCTTCCCACCTACTTGCCAAGGACTTTAACTTTGAACCCTTTCCATATGTATATAAAAGTATTCAAATGCATTGCAAAGCAGTAATACTATCTGAAACATAAGTCTATATTAATAACCAAGTTTGCAACTCCTGTCAACTGCCTCACTCTAAGTCATCCAACTGCAACCCATATGTATGTATAAACAACCAAATCTGTAACTACTCTAATACGTTCCACTCCATGTATGTTAATTTGTAACAAAACAAGGCAAGTGGTCCACTAAAGAATCCAACATGGAACAAAAGAAGATCGGCAGACAATAAGGAGATTCAAATCAGGTTTATTCGAGGTGCTCCCAACTTAAGAACCATACCCAATGCATTTCGCCAAACAAGGCTGGTCATTGCTAACAGAAAACCATGTCTTTCATACACACAGAACAAAGAACCCCCCTCACCCAATATAGAATAAGTAATCACAAACTAAGCCCCCCCTCTTTTCTACAAAAGTGCGGAAGAGTTTTTTTGCGCTGGCTGGTGAGCTGAATGTTCTGCGCTGCTCTGACATTCATAAGAATTCTATGACCATTGGAGCAGTGCAGAGCATTCAGCATACTGGTTGGTGCTACAAACCGAAGGAACGGTATAGTTTAGGGGGTGAAGAACTTATATGCACAAGAGCAGGACTTGAGTGTGATTGTATGTGATGATCTTAAGATGGCCCAACAGGTTGAAAAGGTGACAAAGAAAGCTAGAAGGATGCTAGGATGCATAGGAAGAGGTATGGCCAGTAGGAAAAAGGAAGTATTAATGCCCCTGTATAAAACTCTGGTGAGACCTCATTTAGAATATTGTGTGCAATTCTGGAGACTTCACTTTCAAAAAGGATGGAGTCGATCTTGAGGAAGGCTACTATAATAGTACATGGTCTTTATCATAAGGCGTATGGGGACAGACTTAAAGATCTCCATATGTATACTTTGGAGAAAAGACAGGTAAAGGGAGATATAATAGAATTTGAAGGAGAAAGGAGAATTTGGTCTCTGAAAGTTGGTCAAAAATGTATTAAAATTAGTCCATTAAAATGATTACCATATTTCCATTTCTATTTATAAACATTTATCAACACAGCTATAATACTACTTTATCCTAATGCAAAAAAAAATAAATTAATTAAAAATATAATTTTTTTTCTACCTTTGTTGTCTTGATTTTCATATAGGCTCTCTATCAGCTAAATTATGTGTTTGGGTATTCCCATTTGCACTAGAGTTCTCCAAAACTTATTGTAGTCCACACAGTCAAAAGCTTTGCTGTAGTCAATGAAACAAAGGTATATGGGTTTTTGTATTCTTTGCTCTTCCCCAATATTCATCTAACAATGGACTAGGACGTAAGCACAAGTTGATGGCACCTAACAACCTTTGTCGCCTGGTTTCTGCTTTCCTCAACTTCTTGTCATCTTCTTCCTTCCATCCACTGTCTGCTCCTTCCAGAAACTGTCTGCCAACCCCCTTCCACCTTTCCATTTCTTCTCCTGCCTTCCCCCCACCTCCACCCCCCTTGGTCTGGCATCCATCATCTCTCTGTTCCCCTCAAGATCTGGCATCTCTCTCCTTCCCTTTTCTTTTCTTCTCTGGTCTTCCTTCTCTATTTTCATCTCTCTCTTCTCATTTCCTCCACTCAGATCTGATATCTCTGTCTTTTTCCCCATTCTCTGGCATCTCTCTCTCCTCTCTCTTCCCTTTCCTTTTCTTCTCTGGTCTTCCTTCTCTATTTTCTGCCTCTGTCTAAATTACATTCTTTCTTACTATTCAGTCCTCAGTTTCCTTCTTTTCACTGTGTCTACCCACAGCTTGCCACCCCTTTCCTTCACCCCTTCACTATCTCACTAACTTTATCTTCTTCCCCCATTCAGTATATGCCCTTTTTCTTTATCCCCTCCTTCCATCCAGTATGTGTTCTCTTTCCCTACTTCCGTTCAGCTTCTGCTCTCCCCTCTCAACTGACATCCATCTGCCCTCTTTTCTCTCTCCCTTCTCCCCACTTTCATCATCTGCCCCCTTCTCTCTCTCTCCCTTCTCCCCACTTCCATCATCTGCCCCCTTCTTTCTCTCTCCCTTCTCCCCACTTCCATCATCTGCCCCTTCTCTCTCTCTCCCTTCTCCCCACTTCCATCATCTGCCCCCTTCTCTCTCTCGCTCCCTTCTCCCCCACTTCCATCATCTACCCCCTTCTCTCTCTCTTCCTCCACCATCTGCTTTATTGTAATTCGCCTGGAACTCATAAGGGCTATGGCAGAATATAAAAAGCTTTGTAATGTAATGGTATAAAGTATTACAGTCTTTATTTTTTACATCTGCAATGCAGAAGTTGCATGATTCTTGGAATGTGTCATTTGGAATAACAACATCTGCTAGTGACTGGAAATACTTTTGGACTATAAGAATCTGTATATTGAGATCTGCTTTGGCCAATCACTGTACTTTATTGCTCATCGTGCCCTGTGGACACCTATTAAAACACATTTAGGGGTCCTTTTACTAAGGCATGCTAGCCATTTTAGCAGGCGCTAAATGCTAACACGTCCATTATAGTCTAAAACGGCTAGCGCGCCTTAGTAAAAGGACCCTTTAATTTCTTCTTCTGCTTCAAAGATATACTGGTCTTGTAAAAGTGTAGAAGGCAGGCTCGATCATATGCTGTTTTGGTAACCAATGGTAAATGATTTTGGGGAAAATGTTTGGCAAAAGATTCAACATCTATTCAAGTTTCAAGTTCCAAGTTTATTAAGTATTTGATATCCTGCCTATCATTATGTCTAGGCGGTTGGAGCGTTGCTGAATAAGTCTGACACTTGTTATTCATTTTCTGATGCTGAACTTGCTCTATTATCTATTCTTACAGCTATTGCATTACAAGAAATTATGCACACATGGAAAAACTTTCAGTTATTGAATTTTCAGTTCTAGTAGCACTCATTTTGTTTAACTTATAGATTTGAGGCCAATATACATTAGAGTTTACCTTTTTTCAATCATTTTATTTATGGGAACCTATTAAAGCATACAGTATGTAACTGGGTCATAATGAACAAATACTTTACATGAATTATGTAAGTTTTTGTGCTGTGAGAAGGGTGGGATAGGGGTGGGTTTTTGTTTTTTCACGTCTCCTCTATTGGTATGTTATTTTATCATTGATGTGTTCGGAAACTGTTATTGTGCAATTAAAATTTCAATAAAATGTTGAACTTTAAAAAATATATCTTTGACTCAGATGATAATGGTATGGAAGAATTAGAACTGGAAAATTCTGGTGATATTAGTCCAGAGTCTGATGAGGAGGAGATGCAGGTACAAATAATAGCTATAGCTTTATTCAGTCTACTATTAGTAAACCAGAATATTCTGACACACTAACCACTAGTGTCACAGCACATGAAAGAATTTTGTAGGAGCTGCTAAATACATAAGAATTAGGGGTTCAAGGGAAAAAAAATCTGATGTTTGGAGACACTTTTGTGCCCTAGAAGATCAACGCTTTGCAGGATGTGTTCATTGTAAAAAGCGCTTGAGCCAAGGAAAAATAATTGGCCATTCCTTCCAGCACTTCTGTGAAGTACCACTTAGAAATGCAACATAAAGCTGCATTGCTTTCAGGGGAGGCTGGAAGTACTTTAATTCAGAGGAATGAAGCCGTAATAGCAGAAAAGAAACAACAGAAAAGGAGAGGGTCTAGAAGCGTGACTCTGTTGTTAATCCACTTTTCCAGTCCCTAGCAGTAATTATAAAGCAGACCCTACCTCAGAGACAGAGGCAGGGTGCAATGCCCTGGAAGATCAACACTTTGCACAATGTCTGTATTGTAAAAAGTATTTGAGCCAGGGAAAAATAATTGGCCATACTTTCCACTACTTCTGTGAAGTGCCACTTAGAAATGCAACATAGTGCTCTGCTGCTTTCAGGAGAGGCTGCAAACCCCCTACCATTTTTGTTCCAGAGGAAGGCGACAAAAAATGGTAGGGAGTTTGAACCAAAAGACATATGAGAAGAGACTGGAAGACCTGAATATGTATACTTTAGGAAAGAGGAGGGACAGGGAAATATGGTACAGACATTTAAATCCTTGAAAATTATTAATACAGAACCAACCCCCTATTTTACTAAGCTGCGGTAGAGGTTTCTACTGCGGCTCAGAGCACTAAATACTCCAACACTGCTCTGATGTTCATAGAATTCCTATGAGCGTCAAAGCATATATTGCCCCAGGTCGTGTTAGAAACCTCTACAGTGGCTCAGTAAAAGCGGGCCCAAATCTTTTCCAGAGAAGGGAAAGTGGTAAAGCTAGAAGCATAAATTGAGATTGCTGGATGGTAGACTTAGGAGTAATGTTAGGAAATTCTTTGTCATGGAGAGGGTGATTGATGCCTTGAATGTCCTCCTGAGGGAGGTGTTGGAGAGGAAAATAGTGACGGAATTCAAAAATGCATGGGATGAACACAGGATCTTTAATTAGAAAAGAATGGTATAAATTGAAGAACTTAGGGTGGTACTGAGCAGACTTACACAGTCTGTGTCCCATATATGGCAATTTGGTTTAGGATGCGTTGGGGAGGGCTTCGATGAGAACTTCAGTAATTTGGAACATGAGGATGATGCTGAGCAGACTTTTATGGTCTGTATGCCACAAACGACAAGATTGTTTAGATAGGCTGGAGTTAGCTTTGACGGCAACTCTAGTAGTTGGAACTTAAGGACAGTATCAGGCAGACTTTATAATCTATGGCCCAGAAATATCAAAGAAAAAAGACAATTTAATTTAATCATGAATTTATAATGCATGTAACTATTGGGCAGACTGGATAGACCATTCAGGTCTTTATCTGCATAAATTTACTATGTTACTGTGTATGTTACAATGGAGCATATGGGATGGTGTCCTACTGCCCTGTCCCATGGCAAGAGGCAGGCTGTATCTAAAGTGGCTACACAATCAGGGTCAACTTAAGGCATGAGCCAGATGAGTCACTGGCTTAGGGCACCAAAACCGTGCCTCATCATCTCAGCTTTCACAGCAACAAAAGTGTGTTTGTTCTCACAGTTGTGCTCTACTTAACCACCAGCACCACCACAGATTTAAATGTATGAATAGTTAGTTCCTACTCTCACATTTAAGTTTGGAGCACTGCTGGTGGCTGAGCGTGTAGAAAAGCACAGCTGCAACAGTCTTGAAAGCAAATTAATATGCACTCGCCACTATAAAAGAGCAGATAGAGCTAATGCCAGTATGAGGGGAGCGGGCTGAACACTAATGCAGATGAGCAGGGTTGACAACTCGCTGGTTTTTCAATGGCCAGGCCAGGTGTCGGCAGACCCCTACAACCAGCACCACAAAAACGTGGGGGTTTCTCCCTGAACTCGCGGTCCCTCTCTCTTCCCCTCTTTAGTCAAGCCACCATTTTTCTCTTCCACCCCTCCCCCACTTGCTCCCAAGTCCAGTATTTATCCCTCACCTCCTCCTCTGCTGCGTCCAGCCAGTATCTCTCTCTCTCTCTCTCTCTCCCTCACTCAAGGGAGGAGCCCGAGGCGCCTGAGCCAATCAGGTCCTTAGGCCCCTCCCTGTGCATCACATGATGCTCCGGGGTGGGGCCTAAGGTGAAGCCCGGAGGAGCAGTAGGGTCTGAGCACCCCTCCTGCTCCCAACTTTTAAAGGTAAGGGAGGGGAGGGGAATCATCATCCGGGTCCGGTCGCAGGAGGGAGTGGGCATCTCTCCTGCCATTTGTTTGTTGTGGGGGGGAAGGAAAGGAGTGGGCATTGATGTCAGGAGGGAGTGGGCATCCCTCTTGCCATATGTTTAAGCCCATATTGTGCTGGTGTTCTGCGATGGCGGCTGCGTGGGGGGGGGGTTTGGCTGGCTGTGGAGGAGTAGGCCGATGGCAGGAGGGTCCAGGAATCCTGGATCTGTGTTGGAGGGAAGAGAGAAGGAGATATGATGAACCTAAATGCATGGAGATTGAGATATATTGGACCTGGGGGAGGAAGGGAGGTGGCAATATGCTGAACCTGGATTGAGGGAGGAATTAGTGATATGCTACACTTGTTGAGGAGAGAGGGAAATGGCAATATGCTGGTCCTGCTGGGAAGGATGAGACAAGAGCGAGGTGAGAGAGAAAAACCAAAGTGAGGGAGGGGAAGAGAGGGAGAGAGATGCTAGACAGGGGGGACAGGGGACAGGAGGAAGAAATTAACCAGATCAGGGAGATGGACCACAAGGGAGGCAAGGAAAGAGAAGGAGAGATACTGGACTCAGGGTGCAGGAGGAAGGAAAGGGAGAGAGGATGGATAGAGCTTAGAGAAGAGATGCTGGGCATGAAGTAAGAATTGGGACAAGGACACAGAGGTGCCATGCTAGAAAAGGGGTGAGATAGATACATTGAGGAGAGATGTTGAATATAAGGGACAATGGGAACAGTAAAGAGGACAGATGCAGAAATGTGGGGAGGTTAGGAACAAATGTTTAGAGGAGAGAAGTTGGATAGGTCAGATAGGGATGCAGAGTGAAAGTGGATGGTGGACACAGAGAGAGAAGAAATGTCAATGGACTGGTAAAATGGAGAAAAGTAGAAGAGATACTTAGACCAAATCAATTGAAAAAATAAAATGCTCAAACTACAAAAGTAGAAAAATGTATTTTATTTTGAATTATTAATTGGAAAATAGTCAGCTTTGGGAAATTTGCATCTCTGATATCTTGTATTTCAGCTTCTCTTTCTCTAGTAATTCTGTATATGCAAATTTGACTTCTTGAGGTTTACATTTTTTCCCCTCCTTACCTTTATTGCTGATCTACAGTCCCTTGTTTCATATTTGTTTGGGGTTTGTCTGCGTTTTGCACCTAAGACCAAGGTATGGTATTTTGCTAGTATGGAGATCTTTCATCAGTCTCATTTGTTCTGATTTCTCACTAGATGATGTTTTGGTGTTTTAAGGCCTGGTGTAGTATCTACAGTGCTAAAAGGGAAGAACTCTTAATGTAAACGTCACTTCAATGTGTAAACTTTCAACCTGAGAGGTGCTCAGAACCTTGAAAACAAGGTGGAATGAATGCTGACTGGGGACAAACCCCTATAAGCATTTCAGTGTTCTATCATTGCATCCTCTCCCGTGATAGAAAGAAATATGGTGAAAAATATTTTGTAGAAAAGACTGAACTAATGTCCTAAATCAATAGTTTGAAAAATAACAACTTCAACGCATTCAAAAATGAACTTAACTTGCATAGGTGCTTCGGGAAGCTGTCTCACTCCAGCAGGCTCTAACGCGTTTCGCCGAAGGCTTCTTCAGAGAGCCGCCAAAACAAGCTGGAACTAAGTGAAACTTCTTCCTGCCAATACAAGAGAATGCTCTCAATAATACATTGTTGTAGAAAATGTATGCACATAGCACACACTGAAATTCTCATCGCTGCCGGTGGTACCTTCCTCATCGCCCCTGATTACATCACTTCCTGGTAGGGTAACTTCCACCTAAACTCCCACAACATATACAGATACAACTGTCAATCTTAGTGGAGGAACGCCCACCATTCCACCTCTCTATTTAGACCTGCCGGACTGACAGTCTGCCAATGGAAAATCCAAGCTTGTTCTCGTTTCCATAGTACTGCTTGTTTGTTCCCACCCCTATGGAGAATAGGGGCTTCCAATACAACGAACTTTAATTCTTCAAGGGAGTGAGACACGCTTGCCAATGTTGTGTAAGGGGGGCTCCCAAATCACCTCGTCGGATTTTACTGAGGTGTTCCGTGATTCGTACCCTGATGGTCCTAGTGGTGTGTCCAATATACAACAAATGATACGGGCATATGATCATATATACTACTTCCTCGGTGCTGCAATCCGTGTGGTGTTTGAGAATGTATGACTTATGTAAAACTGGATGGGACACCTGCTGAGTTTCAATAGCATGTGAGCAGACACTACACCTCCCACATCTAAAATGACCTTAAGTGTAGCTAATACTTGATGATTCACTTGTTGATTCACTTGTACAAACTGGGAAGATGTGATCCGGTCCCTTAAGTTCTTGCCTCTAGAGTATGCAAAAATAGGAACCTGTTCCAATGACTCATGCACCTGTAAAATGTGCCAATGAGACTTGATGATTTTTTTGATGTCGAATGCTCTATAAGAGTATGGTAAAGTGCATACCATCCTAGTTTCATTGGAAGCTCTAGAGGAAAGGAGGTGATCCCGCTGTGCATACAGGGCCCTTTTAAAGGCCCTTTTGATGACCCCAAAAGGGTATCCTCTTTCTTCAAACCGCTGCCACATCTCCAGTGAACGGAATTTATATTCTTCCACAGTGCTACACAGACGTCTCAGACGTAAAAATTGACCCACCGGGAGATTAACACGTAAATGTCTAGGGTGGTAACTATCAAACCTCAAAAGATTATTTCTGTCTGTGTCCTTACGAAATATGGTCGTGTTAAAATGGTCCTGATCCAGATGAATAAGAATGTCCAAAAAAGCAATGGTTGAACGTGACATAGATACTGTGAATTGCAAGTTTAAGTCACAGGTATTTAACCAGTACACAAAATCATGTAAACTTTCTTCCGTGCTGGTCCATATCACAAAAATATCATCTATGAATCGTTTCCATGTGTAAATGTGCTGAAAAAATGACGAGGTATATATATGTTGCTCCTCAAAATCACTCACAAAAAGGCACGCCACAGAGGGTGCCATAGTTGCACCCATGGCGGTGCCCTTGATCTGTAAAAAGAAGTCCATGTCAAACTGAAAATAGTTTTTTTCCAAAGCTATGCTCGCTATAGTTACCAAAAATTCAAGTCTCGATGATGATAAGTTTAAAGTACTAAGATGTTTTTGGATTACCACAATAGCGACTGCTTGAGGAATATTGGTGTACAAAGCCATGATGTCTAAAGTGGCTAACATGGCTCCTTGGGGCACCGAGTTACAATCTTTCAAAAACTTGAGCATATCAGTAGAGTATTTAACATAAGATTTAGCTGTGGGAACCAAGTGCTTAAGATAAGAATCCACAAATTGCGAAAGTGGCTCCAGAACTGAGCCTATGCCCGAAACAAGTTACACATTGAAATGACGTTTACATTAAGAGTTCTTCCCTTTTAGTTTTGTTGTTTGGTTCTGCATTTTGGGAGACGTGGTTTAGAATTTGACCCAGTAGTTTTATTGGGTATCTACAGTGCTGACTTTTCACAAATTAGGTTCTTGCTCTTTGAGTCCTGAGAGTTATTGCTGGTATGATAAGGTTCCGAGTGTGTTTGTGCATAGCATTTTCCAATGAAGGGATTTTGCATTGACCTTGCTGAGGGGGGCATCAAAACTTTAATAGAATTTTTGTTTGTCAGAACATTCACAAGGTTTCGCAAACAATCATAGTTTGTTTGTATATGTGTCATGTTTTTTCTTCTGAGATAGTAGTCTGTGGATGTGAAAAGGGTATAACCTTACAGAGTATCCCACATAATTTTCTCTGATGTATTTGGGCATCATTCCTCTGGTAGAACGCCTAAGCCAGGGGTGTCCAATGTCCGTCCTCGAGGGCCGCAGTCCAGTCGGGTTTTCAGGATTTCCCCAATGAATATGCATTGAAAGCAGTGCATGCAAATAGATCTCATGCATATTCATTGAGGAAATCCTGAAAACCCGACTGGACTGCGGCCCTCGAGGACCAAAATTGGACACCCATGGCCTAAGCACATCAATTCTATTTGACAGACTAGATATACTAAGCACATCTTCCTCCAAACACACACTTTCTGAACTGCCAGTTGCAGTAGGGACACAAAATCTACAGGAATCACATAAGGTACAGCAACCCAACAATCAGAATCATTATCATCATTAGAATTATCATCATCAACTTCTGAACAAACACTTTCATTATCTGTTCTAATTGCATCTGAAGTATTAATCACCACAGGCAAAGTGGCTTCCTCTATAGGAAAAGTTACTAATTTTATCTGGCTATGATGTATAGTTTTCATTTCACCATTAGAGGATTTAATGCAGGACTTTAGGAAGTCCTGCCAGATCAGCTGTTTGGGTTCCGCCGAGCTGCCCGAGTCACCCCTCCCACCGATCTCCCCCCCAAGCCACAAGGAGAGCCCCCTGTACCTCTATATGCCGAGCTCCTCCACCCCCCAAAAAAGCCTGGTGGTCTAGTGGGCTGTATCAGTTCAAAGACTCTCAACAATCCTCCCCATACCCCCATACTTTTTGTAGAAAGTTCAGCAGGAGGGATGCCGACTTTCTCCTGCCAGCAAGTCCACCACTTCAAAATGGTGGCCTTCCCCTTCCCAATGCATCCTGAGATGCACTGAGAGGGACCTAAAGCCATGATTGGCTCAGGTGCCTAAGGCCCTTCCCCTAGCAAGATCAAAAGGAGTAAAACAGATTTTATGCTGCTTATCCTAGTAATAAGTAGTAGATTTCCCTAAGCCATCTCAACAATGGCCAATTATTGAATTAAGTTATACATGCAATTGATTTTAGTTGGAAATCTGAATGCACAAGTGTATAGAATTAAGGGGATAGATCTGATTCTATAAGTGGTGCCTGAAATGGCACGTGCCTAGAAAAATGGTGCCTGCCATGTGTAAATTACATGAGGCCACTTAGAGAATCATGGCTAACAGCACCTAACTACAAATGTAGGCCAGGGTTATAAAGGTCAACATTTCTGGTTCATCATAGTGCCTAATGGTGCTTAGTGACACCTAAGGTCAATGTAGGCATCATACTGTAGGCCAGAGTTTTAAAGGTCTACATTTCTGGTTCATCATAGTGCCTAATGGTGCTTAGTGACACTTAAGGTCAATTCTGCTCCTAAGCAAACCTACTTAGGCATGCAGTTTCACTAAGTGCCACTAGGCACCCAGGTGATAGCTACTGGTCTTGGGAGGTGCCTAGAGGTTTTTTTAAATTATTTTTTAATTGGCTATTAATGGTACAACATGCCACTTAAAGACAATTAAAATAATTAAGTTAGGCACCAGTAGGTGTGATCTAGGTCACTGTTCTTCAACCGCCTGTCGACTGCGGTAGTGTTAGAAGGCTGCTGTTCCTCCCAGCCTCGGGCGATCAATACAGGCTGCCGACGTCAGGGCATTCCCTCTGTGAGTTTCGCCTGTTCGGAAACAGGAAGTTGAAACAAAATAGGCGAGACTCAGAGAGGGAAGGTCCTGAGGTCGGCAGCCTGTCTTGATCACCGCCCCTGCCAAGTTGCTGAAGAGGGCCGCGGGGAAGATGCAGGTGGAAGGGAGAGAGCTGCAGGTACAGGTGCAGGTAGAAGGGAGATGGTCAGCGTGTGTGGGAGCAAGATCCTGGGGAGCCTTCGACAGTGGCTGTCTCCCCTCCCAGCAGCTCTCATACTTGCCAGGGCAGTGATTCACCTTCAACTTCCTCTTTCCTCAGAGGTGGCAATGGACCCAAGGCTGCCTAAGTAAATCGCTGCTGCAGGCAAGTACTGAGAGCTGCTGGAAGGGGAGGAAGTCACTGTTGGAAGCTGGGAAGCTGCTGGATAAAGGGAGAGCTGCTACTGGTCCTGGAGGGAGGTAGAAGGAGAGATGCTTCTTGGAGGGGAGGAGGGAAAGGGATGGGAAGAGAGTTAATGTTGGATAGGGGGAGGAGGGAAGGGAGAAGGAAAAAAGGAAGGAAACAGCTGGCAGGGAGATTACAGGAGGGGAAGGGGGTCAGAGTGGAATGGAGAGATCAGATGAGGGAAAGGGGAGAGAGAGGAATGAGAAAGTAGAGAGAGATTGATGCTGGAAAGGGGGTCAGCAGAGAAATGAGAGAGGGATAAAGATGCTAGATCTGGTGTAGGAGAGATAAAAATGAAGAAAGCGTGAAGCTGGAATGAATCATATAAAAAGGAGAGAGGAGGCACAGGCTGGATGGAAAGGGGAGAGGGGCATAGAAAGAAGTCAGATACATATGGGAGAGGGCAGACAGTGGATGGAACGGCAGATGCTGGATTGAAGAGACAGAGCAGATGCTGGAAGGAAAAGAGTGAAAAGAAGATAAAAGCAGAAAGCAGAGACAACAAAAGGTAGAAAAAAATCATCTTATTTCTATTTTGTCATTAGAATATATCAGATTTGAAATATATATCCTGCTAGAGACATAGGCAGTGCTTCTTTAGCTTCCAGATGGCTTAGGGCTCTCTCCAACCAGGGATCACTCCCCTAACACTAATCCTGTCATGTATGACTGCAGTATTCTGTTCACTTATCACCTGATAGTATAGTTCTCTATCAGCTTATTGCATCCCTTAGTTCTATTAGTATTATATGGGATCCTCAGCGCCACCACTCAGAGCTCAAATAGATTTCATAGCTCTAAGCTTTATGTGTCAGCTCCTCATTGGTTCCCTGTTATTTATTTGATACACTTAGTATATGCTTTTGTAATGTTTTATATTATTTTGTTTTATAAATACGTTTTTATCAATAATAAATTATTAAATTATTTAAGTACTTAACTTTGACTTGTGGTCTCTGGCTAGGGGAAACATAACACCGACATGTTTCGCTCCTTGAGCTTTATCAAGGCTTACCCCTAGAAATAAAACAAAAGCTATCAGCTATTATTTAGTCGACTAAAGACAAATAGTAACAGAACTTAAAATAATGCATTTCTTTTAAATTGTCCTGTCTATTTGCTTACCTATAGTTTTCACCGCCAAAACCTGCGACCACTCTATCCTGCAGATATGGCGGCGGCGTTTCTACTAAGGTTTTAAAGACATCGGGACCCGCCTAAAACGTGACTGCGTCATTACGTTTCTAACGCATCATCCAGGGTTCCCGATGCTATACTATTGAGAATTATATACTTAAGAAGAAAAGCCTAAATTCTAGCTACCTCCTCACTTTGAAGTTTACTACTTCATATGAATGTTACAACAATGAAGCCCACTCTAATTCGGCATTTAAGCCATGCGGGATCACTGTGTTAAGGGTGTGGATCCACCGTTGTTCTTTATAGTTCAAGAGCTCCTCGATATTGCCTCCCTCCCGTCCCCTTTCTATCTTTTCAATTACACGCCATTGAATTTGTTCTATGGTGTGTTGATATTGTAAGAAATGTTCTACCATTGGAGCTTGTATATTTTTTGTTTTTATACGTGATTTATGTTCATTTAGTCTTATATGTATGGGTCTGGAAGTACGGCCCACATATACAAGCCTACATGGACATATTATAATGTATACGACGTGAGTTGACTGACAAGTTGTGTTAATGCTTGCTGCGATAACTTTCCCCGTTTGAGGGTCTTTCCATGTGGTGCCTATGATAGTCGTGGAACACCATTGGCAATGTCCACAACTTGTGTGGTGTCCTGTCAAATTTGTTTTATAATTCCCTAGTTTCTGTTGGATTAGAATCTGCCCAATGGTTTTTCCTCTTTTGAAGGCAAACATGGGAATTTCTTTAAAGATTTCATGCGTTTGCAAAACATGCCAATATTTTCTAATATTTGCAATGAGCTCTTTTGCCGCTTCTGAATATGGCAGCACGCAGATTAATCTTTCAATATTATCTTCTTCAGGCTCTCTTTCAGATATCAAAAGATCTCTATTTGCGTATTTAGTTCTTGTAAACGCTTGCTTGATAGCTTTTGCAGGATAACCTCTAGTTTTAAACCGGAGTTTCAACTCTTCCGCCGATTCCATAAAGTCATATAAATCAGATGATACTCTTCGAAGTCTTAAAAATTGACTCACTGGTAGATTGAATTTTAGATGGTAAGGATGGTGGCTGGAGAAGTGCAATAGCGTGTTCTTCGTCACTGATTTTCTGAAAAGCTTTGTTTTCAACCGAGATTCTTCTTTTATTATAAGCAAGTCAAGAAACTCTACCCTATCTAAACTATAAGAAGGGGTAAATTGAAGATGGGGATTTTTTGTATTTATCCAGTTTAAGAAGTCCAACAAAAGACTTTCAGGACCCTCCCACAAGAAAAAAATATTTTATAAACAGATACAAGGAGTGGCGATGGGGGCCACGTTGGCCCCATCAGTAGCTACGCTATATGTGGGACAGTTTGAAAATACCCACATTTACACCTCGGACTATTTTCAAAAGATAACATTATGGAAGAGGTTCCTAGACAATATTTTTTTCTTGTGGGAGGGTCCTGAAAGTCTTTTGTTGGACTTCTTAAACTGGATAAATACAAAAAATCCCCATCTTCAATTTACCCCTTCTTATAGTTTAGATAGGGTAGAGTTTCTTGACTTGCTTATAATAAAAGAAGAATCTCGGTTGAAAACAAAGCTTTTCAGAAAATCAGTGACGAAGAACACGCTATTGCACTTCTTCAGCCACCATCCTTACCATCTAAAATTCAATCTACCAGTGAGTCAATTTTTAAGACTTCGAAGAGTATCATCTGATTTATATGACTTTATGGAATCGGCGGAAGAGTTGAAACTCCGGTTTAAAACTAGAGGTTATCCTGCAAAAGCTATCAAGCAAGCGTTTACAAGAGCTAAATACGCAAATAGAGATCTTTTGATATCTGAAAGAGAGCCTGAAGAAGATAATATTGAAAGATTAATCTGCGTGCTGCCATATTCAGAAGCGGCAAAAGAGCTCATTGCAAATATTAGAAAATATTGGCATGTTTTGCAAACGCATGAAATCTTTAAAGAAATTCCCATGTTTGCTTTCAAAAGAGGAAAAACCATTGGGCAGATTCTAATCCAACAGAAACTAGGGAATTATAAAACAAATTTGACAGGACACCACACAAGTTGTGGACATTGCCAATGGTGTTCCACGACTATCATAGGCACCACATGGAAAGACCCTCAAACGGGGAAAGTTATCGCAGCAAGCATTAACACAACTTGTCAGTCAACTCACGTCGTATACATTATAATATGTCCATGTAGGCTTGTATATGTGGGCCGTACTTCCAGACCCATACATATAAGACTAAATGAACATAAATCACGTATAAAAACAAAAAATATACAAGCTCCAATGGTAGAACATTTCTTACAATATCAACACACCATAGAACAAATTCAATGGCGTGTAATTGAAAAGATAGAAAGGGGACAGGAGGGAGGCAATATCGAGGAGCTCTTGAACTATAAAGAACAACGGTGGATCCACACCCTTAACACAGTGATCCCGCATGGCTTAAATGCCGAATTAGAGTGGGCTTCATTGTTGTAACATTCATATGAAGTAGTAAACTTCAAAGTGAGGAGGTAGCTAGAATTTAGGCTTTTCTTCTTAAGTATATAATTCTCAATAGTATAGCATCGGGAACCCTGGATGATGCGTTAGAAACGTAATGACGCAGTCACGTTTTAGGCGGGTCCCGATGTCTTTAAAACCTTAGTAGAAACGCCGCCGCCATATCTGCAGGATAGAGTGGTCGCAGGTTTTGGCGGTGAAAACTATAGGTAAGCAAATAGACAGGACAATTTAAAAGAAATGCATTATTTTAAGTTCTGTTACTATTTGTCTTTAGTCGACTAAATAATAGCTGATAGCTTTTGTTTTATTTCTAGGGGTAAGCCTTGATAAAGCTCAAGGAGCGAAACATGTCGGTGTTATGTTTCCCCTAGCCAGAGACCACAAGTCAAAGTTAAGTACTTAAATAATTTAATAATTTATTATTGATAAAAACGTATTTATAAAACAAAATAATATAAAACAATATAAAACATTACAAAAGCATATACTAAGTGTATCAAATAAATAACAGGGAACCAATGAGGAGCTGACACATAAAGCTTAGAGCTATGAAATCTATTTGAGCTCTGAGTGGTGGCGCTGAGGATCCCATATAATACTAATAGAACTAAGGGATGCAATAAGCTGATAGAGAACTATACTATCAGGTGATAAATGTTTATGTATCACAGCTCCCTGTAAGTGATTAAGTTGTGCATTTGAAGATTTATTGCAGTATTCTGTTAGCATGATATTTCTGTGTAGCATTCTGTAATAACTTGGCTTGTTCAATTTTCTTGATAGTTGAGGGGATATATGTGAAGGGGAGGGGAGACAGGGGTTTTGTTGGTCCTTGCTCTGTATATTTGTATTTATGAAATCACAATTGTACAGAATATTGTTTCTTTTTATACTTTAATAAAATACGTTCAATATAAAATCATAACTGCGGCTTGTGCAGATGGGATCAGATGGTTTGCAGGGACCGAGCTCCGGAGACGGGGTGGAAATGTTTTTTAAAAAACTTCAGTCTTAGTAGTTTGCCGAGCCACAAAATAATTATTTTATTTCTGCCAGTCCACAGGTGTAAAAAGGTTGAAAAACACTGATCTAGGTGTCTGCCTGCGCCTAAAGTGGCCCTTACAGAATTTCTCTCTTTATTTCTAAATCTGGGTATGGAAAGTTCCCAGTATATTCTTCAGCAGTCATTGAATATGAAAAAAGTTACACTGAGACATCTTTAGAGATATGATAAATAGGGAAACTAATGAAATGTCCCATCTACAATGTTAGCAAATCCACAGAAAAATAAATTTGCAGCCTTTCAGAATTGATTCAGCCAGCTCTTTTAGGAAGAAAAGGAATCAGCAGCTTTAAAATTACATTTTTCAAATGAATAAGTTTTTATGAAGCTTTCCATCAACACATCGATGAGTCTCATCTATCTGAAGACATCTATCTAATTCTAGTCACTGTCAGAAATGAAATGAATATTTTGATTTTTCAATTCTAATAATAGTATATGTTGTTTCCTTTATAATAGACTTCGTCTATATTAAAGGCAAAATTATGGTTATTCTAAAGATATGTATTCAAACCTTCTTTGTGAGCTGTTTTGTATAAATGACTTTATTTTTATATTTGATCAGAAAGGGTCAAAATCAGAAACAGGCAAAGAACTCACCATGGCTCTTTCAGTTAGTATAATATTTATTTCAAAACATTTTAGATCCATAACGAAAGGTTTAGTATAATTTTAAAGTTAAAAAAATATAATTATTCATATCTCCTTTCTTCATTCTGGTTTATAATATATTCCTAAATTGTGATATGTATCAAATTTTTGAACACGCCTCTGAAAACACTTTTAGCATTTGAATGCAAGCTGACTCATTCAAGAATCTCCTACAAATATCTCTGGGATACATGAAGCAAGCAGGTAGTAGAAAAAGCTAAAATGTCAATTCCAGAAAATAAAGGCATTTTTAAAAAACAGGGTCAATTTTCAGTGCTGGAAGTTAGTGTGACTTTATAAAACTCTGGCATGAAGTTATACAGGGCTCAGTATTCAAAAAACACTTATATGTAGGCCCCTTGAACTTGTACCAACCAGCCAAACTTATGGGCGTAGATTTTCAGCTGAAAATCCATTTTAATTTGGTATATGGCAAAGAGTAGTGTTTATATTTATTAAAAACTTGATATACCACTTACCATAGCCTAATCTAAGCGGTTTGTAAAGCTAAAAATCAGTAAATAAGGAAAGGAACTCCTTAAAATTGTTGTTGGAGGACCCTATGAACTGTAGAGTTTGAGAGGGTTGAAGTTGAGACTTCGGAAAGTTGACTTCGAACCTTAAGTGCTGAAGGAACAGGATTGTTGTTGAGTGCACTCCTTGAGTCGAGGCTGCTTTTATGAGCCAGTCATCGAGATAGGGAAAAACCTTGAAATCACTACTATAAGGCATTTGGTAAACACTCTTGGAGCAGAGGCCAAGCTGAAGGGCAGAACTTTGTACTGAAAGTGTTGGGCAATTCAAAATTGCAGAAATTTTCTGTGAGCAAGATGAATTGGTATACGGGTATAAGCCTCTTTTAGATCTAGAGAGCATAGTCAATCATTTTGATCCAGCAGTGGATATAGAGTTCCTACAGATAACATTCAGAACATTTCTCTGACTAGGAATTTGTTGAGGTGCTGGAGATCAAGAATTGGATGTAGGCCTCTTGTCTTCTTTGAGATGAGAAAATATCTGGAGTAGAATCCCCTGATTTCTCTGTGAAGTGGGTACTAGCTCTATGGCATTTAGTCAAAGCAGAGCCTCTATTTCCTGAAGAAGTGAGGTCTGCTGAAGGTTGAAAGAGGATGATTTGGAGGTATGGAGACAAAATGAAGAGAGTAACTTTCCTTGATGACTTTGAGTTGTTATTATAGTCCAACATTGGTGATAGATTTGCAGACAACCTCCGACTGGTTAAGGAAGAGGCTGAGATAGGGGAACAGCGGCTATGCCCTCGAGAAACACTTCAAGACTGAGCAGGTTTTTAAGAAGCTGCCGTTTGAGCTTTCTGAGACCACTGTGACATCTGCTTCTTTTGTGGTAGCGGTCTAGAAACAGAAGGTTTAGTAGTATATTGCCTCTGATATGAATAAGACATGGCAGACTGTCTTGAAGTCAAAGGCTCAGTCTTTGTTCTGACCAAAGAATTCCAATTCGTTTCATGCAGAGTCAATTTTTACATGGCTGCCTCAATGGAATCACCAAAAAGCTCATCTCCCAAGCCTGGAATATTGGCTAATCTGTTCTGAAGATTGATGTCCATATCAGAAACTCTTAGCCAAGCAAGGTGTCTCATAGCCACTGACTTAGCCGATGCTCTAGCCGCTGGAAACAGGAGCTCCTAGGCGACCCTCGAGGGGAGGAATGTGGGCCTAGTGCCCATCCCTCGGTAAGCCCAAAACCCTCTCTGAGCATAAGAGCTCCAGATACCAGACACTCGGCCTATTCCCCGATAGCTAGTTACTGATATGCACTGCTCCCATCAACCCTACAGCCTTCCCAGTAATGCTGCCCAATTCACGATTCAATTCGATTCACCGATTCGAATCAGATGAATCGATTCGAATTGATTCAATTTAAAATAAAATCGGCCTCCCGATTCGATGACCGACCCTTCCCCTGTGCCTTCTTAAAGCAGAAGCAGCAGCGCTGCCTCTTGCTGGTCATCCGCTGCCGCTCCTGCTTGAGGGGGAAGGGTCAATCAGAAAGGCCTGCATGTTTCCCTAGCTTCCCCGCTCTTACCTTAAGCAGCTAATACGGCAGCCTGCAGGATCACTGGTACTATAGCGATCCCTGCAGCTGCCCATTGTCCTCAGTGGCATGTTATCTCTGCTGTGGTCCTGCCCCTGCTCTGACATCAGGGGCAGGATTGCGGCAGAGAGAACGTGCCCCTGAAGACGACGGGCAGCTGCAGGGATCAAGTTGAACAAACTTGAAGGGCTGAAGTTAGGACCCAAAGTGGTGAACTGGGTCAGAAACTGGCTATCGGACAGACGCCAGAGGGTGGTGGTTAATGGAAGTCGCTCGAAGGAAGGAAAGGTGACTAGTGGAGTCCCTCAGGGTTCGGTGCTGGGGCCAATCCTGTTCAATATGTATGTAAGTGACATTGCTGAAGGGCTAGAAGGAAAAGTGTGCCTTTTTGCAGATGATACCAAGATTTGTAACAGAGTAGACACCGAAGAGGGAGTGGAAAATATGAAAAAGGATCTGCAAAAGTTAGAGGAATGGTCTAATGCCTGGCAACTAAAATTCAATGCAAAGAAATGCAGAGTAATGCATTTGGGGATTAATAATAGGAAGGAACCGTATATGCTGGGAGGAGAGAAGCTGATATGCACGGACGGAGAGAGGGACCTTGGGGTGATAGTGTCCGAAGATCTAAAGGCGAAAAAACAGTGTGATAAGGCAGTGGCTGCTGCCAGAAGGATTCTGGGCTGTATAAAGAGAGGCGTAGTCAGTAGAAGGAAGAAGGTGTTGATGCCCCTGTACAGGTCATTGGTGAGGCCCCACTTGGAGTATTGTGTTCAGTTTTGGAGACCGTATCTGGCGAAAGACATAAGAAGACTTGAGGCGGTCCAGAGGAGGGCGACGAAAATGATAGGAGGCTTGCGCCAGAAGACGTATGAGGAGAGACTGGAAGACCTGAATATGTATACCCTAGAGGAAAGGAGAGACAGGGGAGATATGATTCAGACGTTCAAATACTTAAAGGGTATTAACGTAGAACAAAATCTTTTCCAGAGAAAGGAAAATGGTAAAACCAGAGGACATAATTTGAGGTTGAGGGGTGGTAGATTCAGGGGCAATGTTAGGAAATTCTACTTTACGGAGAGGGTAGTGGATGCCTGGAATGCGCTCCCAAGAGAGGTGGTGGAGAGTAAAACTGTGACTGAGTTCAAAGAAGCGTGGGATGAACACAGAAGATTTAGAATCAGAAAATAATATTAAATATTGAACTAGGCCAGTTACTGGGCAGACTTGCACGGTCTGTGTCTGTATATGGCCGTTTGGTGGAGGATGGGCTGGGGAGGGCTTCAATGGCTGGGAGGGTGTAGATGGGCTGGAGTAAGTCTTAACAGAGATTTTGGCAGTTGGAACTCAAGCACAGTACCGGGTAAAGCTTTGGATTCTCGCCCAGAAATAGCTAAGAAGAAAAAAAAAAAAAAAAAAAAATTTAAATTGAATCAGGTTGGGCAGACTGGATGGACCATTCGGGTCTTTATCTGCCGTCATCTACTATGTTACTATGTTTTTTATAACACCAGTGATCCTGCAGGCTGCTGTATTAGCTGCTTAAAGTAAGAGCGGGGAAGCTGGGGGAATATGCAGGCTTGTGGGGGGAGCAGGCCCCTTCACGGTGGGGAGGAGGAGGAAGAGTGCCTTCACGTTGGGGGGGCAGGCCTTTGCAGGGGGAGCAGCCTTCATGGCAGGGAGGCAGGCCTGTGCAGAGGGAGAAGGAGGAAGGAGTAAGATAGGAGAGGGGAGATGCCAGACCTGGGGTGAAGTGAAGGGAAGAGAGAGACCAAACCAAAAAGAGGGGGAGGAAGGCAGAGGAGAGGTGCTGGACTAATGGAGAGAGGGATAGAGAAATGTAAGGCCACAAGGAGAAGGGTACAAGAGGGACAGATACTGCTCCAAAGTAGGTGGGCAGGATGCAGGATGGCAGGAGAGATAGTAGGAGAAAGCCTGTACCTGGGGAAGGGGATTCAGGAGGTAAGGAAGAGAGAAAGAAGAAGCTGGATATGGGGAGAGATAAGATGCTGGGCATGGAGGGATCATAGGAACAGGGACACAAGGGGGACAGTACTGGAGAGGAGAATAAGAACAGGGACACAGAATAGAGATGCTGAATGAAAGGGTAGTTGAGAAAAGGAGTGATGGTAGATCTTTGGATGGTGGGATCCATTGCTGCAGCTGCGGGGGGATGGAGATGAACAAAAGGAAATATGCCAGACCTCTGGGGGAGGAAAGGAAAACAGAAGGGGAAGACAGAGATGGAAGATGGATGGTTAGCATGGAGAAAGAAGAAAGAAAGAGAGCCTGATCAAAAGACAACCAGACCAACATGGGACCAACATGATATGAAAAATGACCAGCCAACAAAAGGTAGGAAAAATAATTTTATTTTCTGTTTTGTGATTACAATATGGCAGATTTGAAATGTTTATCCTTCAAGAACTGGTGTTAGACCGCAAACGTGAGCTAGGATTTAACAGAGAGGAGAAAAGTATTTTTTGTTTGTTTATGTTGTTTACACCACAGGATCAGTGTGGGTAGGAGAGGGCAAAAGGGGTGAAGAGGCTATAAAATACACCCGACCCACAAAGAATCCACTCTAAAAATCACAATCTAAATTCATTCAAATGTTATGTTATGTCAATGTGATCAGAATAGGCCAATATCAATACATAATGTATATATTATAAATATATTTGAAACTTTGTTTCTAACATCATCAATTCGTTAAAAAGACAGACATATAAACAAACAAACATACACATGAGCAAAAAAACAATATGTTAAAAAAGATATGTAATGTAAAAAGGGCAAAGGAGTCCACTACATTCCTTGTATAATCATATTAATTGTAAGTCACTTAGCGTGAGTTGATCCAAACTTCAGGTTGAATAGCGTCAATAACCAAGCCAAGATGACGAGTGAAAATCCTAAGCCGTCCAGCATAAAAAAAGTCGCACAAAAATCACAAATGCAAGGAGTTCATGTGCAAACTAGTCCCAAAATCATCAAAGTAGATAAAGTGCAAGTGCAAGAATTCAATAAGTGATCCAACAGTGTTCAAAAACGTGAGAAAATAAGCAGGCAATTCATCCAATCTTCTACAAAACCTTCCAATTCACTCCTCCTCAACACAAGACGTATTTCGATGACTTTCTTTATCAAGAGGAAGAATCATACTGGAAAAGAATAAAACACAAACGCACCAACATAACCAAAATAACCTGACATATTAACTGATATAAAACAAACAAGATAAGCATGAGTAAAAGCAATCATACCGGGCGGGAGATAGAAGCAAACTAAACCAGGAACAAAGCTTGCAGTCACCACGCAAACGTCATGACGATAGAGAGAGGGTGGTGCATTAAATAAGAAACAGCATAATAACAACAACAGCTGAATTAGCTTAAAAGAAAATTATGAACAATAAAACACAAACCGAAAAAATCCAAAAACAGACTGAATTGAATCGAATTAAAAAATTTTTTCCTGAATCGGGCAGCACTACTTCCCAGCCTTCCTTCTAGCATGTTCCCACATATGTGGAAACAGGAAATTGCATCACAGGGAAGGCTGTGTGGTTGGCATGAGCAATGTGTATCAGTCGCTGGTCGCTCATGCTTGCTGCAGGCTAAAAACTGGTGTTTTAAAAGGTAGAAAAATGAATCAACCACATTAGTGCTGGGTCCTCCTTGGAGACCGGGCCCTTGGAATTTTACTCCTCCCCCCCGCCCCTCTCTTGGTGGCCTTGTTACTAGTAACTGCCAGTTATTACCCATATAGCTGTAATATTCAGTCCTAAAGCAGAGACTAACCATATAATAATAATAATAATAATTTATTTATATGCCACCATACCGGGGAGGTTCTAAGCAGCTCACAGCATGAGAAAAACCATACATACATACATTTTCAATAAAAATCACAATAAAATTCAATAAAAGGCAGTACATACATTTCAATAAAATTGATCAAAATAAAAGGTACAGAAACATTTCAATAAAATTGATCAAGATGAAAAGGTAAACCATGCAAGTAAGAAACATGAAAATAAAATGCAAACATGGTTGAAATAGGAGAAAAGGTAAAACCATTATGATGTCAGCCTATTAAATAATTGAGTCTTTAGTAATTTCCTAAAATCTAAATAAGAAGAGGCTGGATAGTGGATAATTTATAGCTCCTACCTTTGCTCCACCCCAGCCCTATATGGATAGCAGTAGAGCATTTAGATAGATTCAGCCTATCACTATCATTGCATAGTTTGACTATCTACAGATAGTTGATTTAAATGAATACTGACTGCTAGTATCTGTATAAATACTTTTGAAAATTGACCCAATGAGGATTGTTACTTAAAGGTTGAGGAAAAAGTATTGCTTGATTCCCTCATTAAAGGGACAATTTTGTAAATGCGTGAACACTTAAAAAAGTGTGTGCATAATTTTCTTTATGCAGATTTGTCTGGATTTAATTAATCCACGCAAACTATATACTTATATTTCTACCCGCTCTTTGGAGTGCAGTAATTGCATGAGTTAATTTACATGTATAAGTGCGAATTTTCAAAAATATCCATGTAAGGGCAAACTATAGCCCACCCCTGGGAATGTTTCTGTTCAGTCTGAATACACATGTAGGTTTACCCTCATATTGGGTGAGCAAGTTTATAAGAGCCCAATATCTGTGGGTAAAGCACTGTTTTAATCTTGGAGTTGCTTTTGAAAATTGCCCTCCCTGAGACTCTAAAGAAGGCTATGACAAATAGCTATTTGTGAACATTTCAAACGGTATTCTGAGAACAAAGAAACTGACCTTGAGAGGCCAAACAGTGGCAAATAAGCCAAAAATGAGCTTCTAATTAGATCTTTTGGGACCAAACCCTCATCAAGATGTAGAATGCATCACTGATCTGAATGAGCATCATTATCTCTTTTTGGTCATGCAAAGTATCTCCGTTGTTAGTTTCCTGTAGAAAAAGGCAGAAGAAGTAAAGAGCATGATTAGATCATGAGGCCAACATGCTGCAAAGCCAAGACAGTCAAAATACTTTCCCATACATCAATCACAACAATGCTTTATGTTTTATTGTATGTTTTAATTGTATGTTTAATTGTATGTTTTAATTTAAATTTCTTATAACTGAAAATTTTACATTCCTGTCAATCCAAGGATAAACCATTCTAAGCATAATGCAATACAAAAATACTTAATGAAACAGCGGATTCAACAGACAAAACAAAAACTAAACTTAAAGTATAATATAAATAATTTAAGATGCTTATCGTGTTTCAAATCACTGAGTTAAAAAATGAGCTTCAAAGATTTTTTATGTTCAAAAGTTTTTATTGAATTTTTAAGTGAACAATAACAGAAAGCAGAAAATATAACATCAAGGCATTCTTAACATCTTGTTCTATATTGGGAAAAGGTGTGGAAAACTATATGTGATATTTTGGATATTACGGAACCCATTAACTTTCCCATTGTCATATTAATGACACAGGGCCTAACTGTCCCGTTGGACAACCAAAAGGGTAGATTGTTGACTATCATGCTCTCTTTAGTAATCCAAAATGAGCTTCGAAGATTTTATCTATAAGCAACCAAATCAGTAAACTGCCTTAAATCTTAGGGTAGTTTATACCAAAAATCCAGAGCTGAAGTGAAGAATGTTCCATTATGTATTACTCTAATACCTTGATACCCTAAGTTTTATAGATTTAACTGATGCATAATGAACCTCTTATGGCAGGATGGGGTTATATCCATAGGGATATGCAAAAAGTAACGGGAAACCCTAAAAGTCAGAATTCAAGGATCAGGTAGACAAGGGAGGCAAAATACTCCAAGGACTTTGCTAGGTGACACTTAAATTTTCAAAACTCTCAAAAGTCCCAAAAGAAGTATAAGTCAAGGCCTAGGGACATCTTTAAGTAAAACCACCTTTATCTGGTGTTATGTAACTTCAAAAATCAAGTAGATAAATAGGGTACAGTAACATCCCAAATATTCCTTAAGTCCTTGAATCTTGAGCATTCAGCATCTTTTCCATTAGACTGCACTTCTGGGGCCCAGGTTGGATCCCTTTTCCCTTCCTTTTCTTTCTTCAGGGTCATCAGGCTCCTTGGGTTCTCATTTAATAAAAACTCTCAGAAAATTGAGGTGAGGAATGGCCTAGTGGCAGGGCTGCTGCCTCTGCACTTAATCCTTTAAGCTCATTAAACCTATGGCCGCCAAAATTAGATTGGTATAATCTAGACAAAAAAATGATTAATATATGTGTCAAGAAATGTGTCCAGATTAATTTGAATTATAAACCTGACGCCTCAGCCCCACCACTCCACCGCAATGTACAATTCAAAGAGCGGGAGATTTATTGTGGGAGCCTCATCATTGGCTGTCGGGTTTGTATCCTAAATTTGTATGTTTTTATATTTTATATTTTTTTAGTAAATTTTCAGTATATATATCTCAGTCATTAGACTTAGACTTTAAGATACTCAGAAAGAGAATATTTATTTCTTAAAACTTCTTAAAGTCTAAGTCTAATGACTGAGATATATATACTGAAAATTTACTAAAAAAATATAAAATATAAAAACATACAAATTTAGGATACAAACCCGACAGCCAATGATGAGGCTCCCACAATAAATCTCCCGCTCTTTGAATTGTACATTGCGGTGGAGTGGTGGGGCTGAGGCGTCAGGTTTATAATTCAAATTAATCTGGACACATTTCTTGACACATATATCTGCACTTAATCCTGCATTGTTCCAAGTACAAAATAAGTACCTGTATATGTAAACCACTTTGAGTGTGGTTGTATAACTATAAAAAGGCAGTTTATAAGTCCCAATCCTTTTCCCTATCTTAAAAATACTGTACCTTTATAAAACTTAGATCAGATTTATTCAGTGTTGGTGATTCTGGAAAAAAGCAAAGAGAAATAGTACAAAGCTCTCTAAGAATCAAAATATATAAAAGTGTTTCAATCCCCCTCTCTGTTTAATCATGATGCATCAGGTTTGGGGAACTCCCTTACAGTTCAGCATGAACTTCCAAAAAGCATTTGAAAAGGAATGCACTCTCTTAGTACCTCAAGACTTCCTCTGGTATCCTTACCTTAGAACAACACACAGATTTGTTACTCAGGAAATGTTGCTCAGTTCTTTGGAAACTCCGAACCATTAAGAAATATTTTGATACTGCTTCCTTTTGTTTGTTAGTTCAGTCATTGATACTGAGTATCCTTGATTATTGTAATATAATCTACCTGGGCGCCTATAAGAAGATCTTCAAAAAACTAAGAGTGGTTCAAAACACTGCTGTCCAACTGATTTTCGGTCTGAAAAAATGGGAGCATGTTACTCCTTATTACCAAAAATTACACTGGCTACCGATTGAAGCTAGAGTTTTATTCAAATTTGCATGTATTTGCTTCAAATTAATCTTCAGTATGTCTCCAGGTTACCTTGTTTCCCATTTCTCTTTAAATCACTCCAATAAGCCCACACATAGAGTCCAGTTATTCATACATCCTACTGTCAAATCGTGTTGTTTGAAGAGATTTCTCGAGAGAACTTTCTCTTTCCAGGTAGCCATAATGAATGCCTTGTTTAGCAAAATCATGCCAGGAGTCTCATCCTATTATTTTTTTTTTTTTAGAAACTATTAAAGACACAACTATTTGACAAATTTGTAACCCAAGCTTCCTAATGCTTTTTAAATACAACATGTATTGTATACATTCTAGAAATTGATGTATCTTTTCGAACTGTATATTCGCTGGATGTTCAGCATTATCTGTTGTGAACTGCCTAGAACCATTCGTGGTCTGGCAGTATATAAGAATAAGAATAAATGTACTAGTAGCTCACTGGCTTCTAGAAATCCACTGGAAAACAACTATTGTAAAAATCAACTGGGCATTCACCTCTTTTCTCCAAACTCTTTTTAGTCTGAATGCTCATAAAATCTCTTCATCTTTATTAGGCCATGCGGGCCTAGGGAAACTCCTCTCCTTTTCTTCAAGGCCTAGTTGGCCATGCCAGGAGGCATCTTCTCCTTGGGCTGTCCCACACAACCCTAAGTTACATAAGCTCCAACACCACCACTGCCCAGATCTGCCCACTGCCTTTTATAATTCACTCCAAAATACAACCAAAGAACTCTCATTAATAGTGTTGAGACCCATCTTCCACTACATCACTATATTAACGGCACCAGTTTGGAGGAAGGACTCCATAAAGTTATTCATTCCAAGTATAATATGGCTATTCTTGGCATACTGTTGCACAAAGAGATCATCCTACATGACTCAATGAAGGGCAATCATATTTTTGAAAATATTCAGACATTGAAAAATAATATGCCTTAAAAGCAAGAACATCTATTTAGTCTCCACAGAACCGGAAACTAGTGCAAACTCTGAATATTGGGTGAAATGCTTTCAGAGACATAGTTATCACTGTGGGCTACTGTTAAAGATATAATATTTTACCACTAACATGCTATTTTAGCACTGGCCCCATTTTATGCACTGAGGCCTAGATGCAAATAACGGGTTAATAGTACAAGTCTTAAAAGTAATCCACATTGATAATGTCTCCCATCAGTGTAACTACAACACTTCAAAAGTCGAGCAGCAGTAGTAATTACAGAAGCAGCAGTACCAACAATGGTAAACCCAGATAAAGTACACAATAACACTCTAAAATAGGAAAGATTAGTGATTGAATCACTATCTAAAATTCCTGATAGGAAAATAATGGTTTAAGATATCATAGCGTTTTTAATTAAAAAAAATAAAAATAAATAAAGGCTATTTAAACTTCTGCTTTACTTTGAGGTAACATAGCTAGTGAAGATCCTAAAATGACTCCTAAATTTCTCATTTCCAGACATAAAGAACATGTTTGGCAAATAATGTGAATGTTTTCAGGAATATTAATTAAACTTTAATGAGATAGAAACATGAATTCAGATTTACTAACATTGAATGGCAATTTATTGACAGATTACAAAAATATGGATATAAACAGAAAAATGGAATTTATATAAAAGCAAAAAAGCAAAATTAGTTCAATATCATTGGCATAAACCCTCCCTTTTCAAAAATGTGGAAGAGGTTTTTAGCGCTGGGAGTGGCCTCAGGGATCAGACCAATCAGAATGTTAAGCCATTCCCAGTGCATCCCAGAATGCACTGCGAGAGAGGCCTAAGATTCCAGTTGGCCTAGGTGCCTGAGATTCCAGTTGGCCAATCAGTGCCTTAGGCCCCTCCCCTGTGCATCCCACAATGCACCGGGAAGGGGAAGGCCTGCAATTCAGTGGAGGTGGGCCTGCTGGCTGGAGGGAGTAAGCATCCCTCTGGCCGACCAATTCAATAAGGTACTTGGGGCTGGAGGTCTAGGGGGGCTTGGAGGTGGGAAGGTCAGGTTGCCAGTGTCTTGGGGGGTGAGGGGTTTCTGGCAGTAGGGACTGGGCATCCTTCTGCTGGAGGATATCTCAGAGGGGTAGGGGGTTTCCGGCAGGAGGGACTGGGCATCCCTCCTGTCGTGGACATTCGGGGGTTTGGGGTTCAGGGTTCGGCTTCAGGAGTTCCAGCAGGTGGGACTGGGCATTAAGTTAGATGCCTCTTTGTGTATCAGGTACCTTGTGAATTGGTGCATATATCGGTGCCTAACTTTAGGCGGACTTTATAGAATCAAGGCCTTAGGTCATGATTCTATAAATGGAGCCTAACTCAGTAGGCACCTAGGAAAATGGCACCTACCACATGCCATTCAAAGTTAGATGCTGTCTATAGAACTGTACACTAGAAAAACCTAAAGGGAACTATCACAACAATGCAAAACTGGAATTCCCAGATATAAACTGAAAAAAGTAGGCAGCACTGCACATAAACCAACCACTACCCACAATAAAAGCAAAATGACTATAAATATTATAGGTGAGGCCTCAGTGCTGTAATGAAAGCTGTAATTGCACCAAGTGGCACCTAAATCAAGTTAGGTGCTGGTATATTAGGCCAGGTTTTTCTTGGACCAAAATACCAGCACCTACTGGCGCCTAACACAATCCACGCCCAAACTCCGGCCCTAACCACACCTACTTTCTGGGTAGGCGTCTCAGTGTAGATGCCTACCTGTGCCTACTGAGTTAAACACTTACCAGAAAATTAATTTTTTTAAAATTGGTTTTTAATGGTGCTGTTCAATTAACAGCACCAATTGAATCAATTAAAAAATTAAGTTAGGCACGCCAATCTATCATCTATCCTCTAATATTTAATAATATTTGAATTGGTCTGTCCTCTCTAGCTCACAACAGGCAACCTTAACTGTCAATTAACATTCTACTATATCCCTCTGACCAAGAACAAACAACCTCAACACATTCTGACCAACTCCTAACAGTCCCCATTCTGACAAAAATCTAAAAAAAAATAAATTAATAAATAAATTTATAATAATAATAAAAAACCCTTATATATGGCAGGCAGAACTAGAGGCAGCAAGGCTTCAGTCAAGACAGGCAGCTCAGTCACCAAAAGTACCCAGGGGATGGCTACGGTCTTCGTACAGACAGAGGGGGAGCCTGGACAGAGGGCAGAGGTCTCTGTACAGACCGAGGCCATCCCCTCAAAGATGTCTTCAGTCTCCACTCAGACGGAACCAATTGAACAGCCAGATGAAAGCCTTCTGCTAGAGCTGAGGAGCCTGAGAGAGGAGATTCAACGCTTAAGGAGCATCCGTGATGACGAGACCTTCATCGACGGAATAATCCAGGAGCTGTCTCAGATCACCGAACGAGAGCTTGACAAGACCATCCTTGAGACTCCCAAAGCTTCCAAAACTTCAGGCTTGAATCCAACCATCGGAATTCAGGAAGTCACTGGAGACGCTGATTTCTGGCAGCTGGTGACTTCCTCCACAGGAAAACGCAGAAAACCTCATTCTGTTTCTCTCTCTCACATACAGGGCAGCTCTACATCGACACCACATATCCCCCTTAAGAACAGATACCAGCTGCTACAGGAGGATCCTGACAACGAGGTACAAGAAGTGGTTGAGCAGACGGTTCCGGTTCCAGAGTCAACAGATCGGCCCGCCCCTAGAAAGCGCAGAGTTGTGGTCATCGGGGATTCGCTGCTAAGGGGCACCGAGGGACCAATTTGTAGACCTGATCTGCAATCAAGAGAGGTCTGCTGTTTGCCGGGGGCCAGGATCTGGGATGTAACCGATAATCTGGACAGACTCATCAAACCCCAGGATCACTTCCCTATGATCCTCAGCCACGTCGGAACCAACGACACTGCCAGGTGCACCACGGAGAGCATACCTGAAGACTTCAGAGCCCTGGGAGAGAAGCTGAGGAGGATGGATGCGCAGGTGGTCTTCTCTTTGATCCTCCCAGTGAGGGGCAAGGGCAGTGCCAGAGAGGATCAAGTCCGGAGGGCGAACGACTGGCTGCAGGGATGGTGCAAGGAGATGAACTTTGGGTTCCTACACCACGGAGAGGCACTGCAAGGATTGCTGGGACCAGACGGGTTACACCTGACCAGGAGGGGGAAGAACGTTCTTGGACAGCGTCTAGCCCGCCTACTACACAGGGCTTTAAACTAGGTAAGTTGGGGGAGGGTACGGGCACAAACAATCCACCTGACGAGCTAAGCTACCAATACTCTGTTGAGACTGAGCTAAGTAAATACTATATTTCTGGGACACATTACAATTTTGGGTCTAGGGGGAGGATACATAGCAATTCTGGGTCTAGAGGGGGTACACATTATAATTCTGGGACCAGAGAGAGTGCACACGTTGCAAATTGCACTAAAGGAGCTCGAGTAGCCCAAACGGGAATACCCCCACAGGGTACACACATTACCGAGTCTGAGATAGGAGCACACTATAGTCATGGGGAGTCCGAGACTATAGCTTTAGCTCTGGGTCTATGAAGTATAAGAGACAGGCGAATAATGTTAGGGAGTGTAAGAGACATTCGAATAATGCTAATGGGGTCCTAGTTGATAAAGAGGGATCGTCCCCACTGAGATACAACAAACACACAACGTGGAGGGCTATGTACGTCAACGCCCACAGTCTGGGAAATAAGATCCTAGACTTGGAAACAGAAATGAGGAATGCTGACCTGGATGTAGTGGCGATATCTGATACCTGGCTCACAGACTCCCACGGGTGGGACATGGTCATACCAGGTTACAACTTGCTTCGCCGGGACAGGGAGGGTAAAATGGGAGGGGGTGTAGCATTATATACTAAAGATGACATTAAGGTCACCAGAATCACGGATGTACAGTACACTGGGGAATCCCTTTGGGTAAATTTGGCCAGAGGGAAGGACAAATGCCTGTATCTTGGCGTAGTATACAGACCCCCAAGACATCAAGATGACCTAGATAAGGAATTAATCGGAGATATAGAGAATATCACCTTACGGGGTGACACAGTATTGGTAGGTGACTTCAACATGCCTGATGTGGATTGGGTCACACTTTCCTCTGCTTCCGGCAACAGCAGGAAGCTATTAAACTCTTTGAATGGAGCAAGACTCAGGCAACTGGTATCTGAACCAACAAGGGATCAGGCAATACTGGAACTAGTACTTACCAATGGGGAAAGTATCACAGAGGTCTCGGTGGGTGAAACTTTGGCCTCCAGTGACCACAATATGATATGGTTCAATCTCAGGAAAGGTTTCACGAAATCTACCTCAATGACCAAGGTTCTCAAATTCAAAGACACAAACTTCCAAGACATGGGAGACTTCGTTCACCAGGCGCTACAAAGCCAAGCAGACACCGACAGCGTGGAAGAAATGTGGTCAACTCTGAAAGCCACCATACAGGAAGCAACAACCCGCTATGTTAAATCAGTAAGCAAACGGAGTAGAAACAACAAGCCACAGTGGTTCTCTACGGAGATCTCGGACATCATCAAAGCGAAGAAAAAAGCATTCATCTCTTACAAACAATCAGGGACACAGGACTCTAGAGTAAAATATCTGGCCAAGTCAAGGGCCGTCAAAGCAGCAGTTAGGGAGGCCAAATTCCGCATGGAGGAGTCTCTAGCAAAGAACATCCAGAAAGGAGATAAATCTTTCTTCAGGTATATCAGTGACAGAAATAAGAACTCGGGAGGGATAGTACGTCTCAGAAAACCAGACGGAGACTATGTAGAAACGGACTCGGAAAAAGCCCAACTGTTAAATAAATACTTCTGCTCAGTCTTCACCCGCGAGGCGCCGGGAATCGGCCCTCAGCCACAGACAAGGGTTAAATCAGTTGACCCGTTTAGTAATTTCAAGTTTACACCCAGCAGCGTCTATTGCGAGCTGTCAAAAATCAAGGTCAACAAGGCAATGGGGCCTGACAACCAACACCCTAGGGTGCTCAGGGAGTTGGGTGATGTCCGAGCGGAACCGCTATCTGCGCTCTTCAATCTCTCCCTTAGTACAGGTAATGTCCCGATGGACTGGAAGACAGCTAACGTCATCCCACTCCACAAGAAAGGCTCCAAGATGGAGATGGCAAATTACAGACCAGTGAGTCTCACATCGATAGTGAGCAAACTAATGGAAACCCTAATCAAACACCAATTGGATAGAATCATGGACGAGGAGAAACTAAGGGATCCCCGCCAACATGGATTTACTAAGGGGAGATCCTGCCAATCCAACCTGATCAGCTTCTTTGACTGGGTGACGAGGAAGCTGGATGCTGGTGAGTCCCTGGACATTGTCTACCTAGATTTCAGCAAAGCGTTTGATAGCGTACCACACCGCAGGTTGCTAAGCAAGATGAGTTCTTTAGGTTTGGGCGACACATTGACAAATTGGGTTGGGAACTGGCTTGGAGGTAGGCTTCAGAGGGTAGTGGTGAATGGCACCCCCTCCGAAATGTCAGAGGTGATAAGTGGAGTGCCACAGGGCTCCGTCCTGGGCCCGATCTTGTTCAACATCTACATAAGAGACTTGACAGAAGGGCTCCGAGGAAGAATAACATTATTCGCCGATGATGCCAAGCTAAGAAATGTAGTGAACAAGAGCACAACAGACAATAATTCAATGGCAGATGATATGATGCATGACCTACTTCTACTGGAGCACTGGTCTAGGTCCTGGCAACTCAGTTTCAATGCCAAAAAATGCAAAGTCATGCACCTGGGAAGCCGAAATCCATGCAAGCTTTACACCCTAAATGGCGAGATCTTGACAAAAACTGAAGCAGAAAGAGACTTAGGGGTGATTGTCAGGGAAGACATGAAGTCTGTAAATCAAGTTGAGCAATCTTCATCCAAAGCAAGGCAAATCATAGGTTGCATATGCAGGAGTTTCGTCAGCCGTAGACCTGAAGTCATTATGCCACTGTATAGATCCATGGTGAGACCGCACCTGGAGTACTGTGTGCAATTTTGGAGGCCACATTACCGCAAGGATGTACTGAGACTGGAATCGGTCCAGAGAATGGCCACCAGGATGGTCTCGGGACTCAAGGAGCTCCCGTACGAGGAGCGGTTAGGGAAGTTGCAGCTCTACTCACTCGAGGAACGTAGAGAGAGGGGAGATATGATCGAGACATTCAAGTACCTCACGGGTCGCATCGAAGTGGAAGAGGATATCTTCTTTTTCAAGGATCCCGCGGCAACAAGGGGACATCAGTGGAAAATCAGGGGCGGGAAACTGCACGGTGACACTAGGAAGTTCTTCTTCACCGAAAGAGTGGTTGATCGCTGGAATAGTCTTCCACTTCATGTTATTGAGGCCAGAAGCGTGCCAGATTTTAAAGCCAAATGGGACAAACATGTGGGATCTATCCGCAAAGATAGATAGGGAGGGTCATTGGAGTGGGCAGACTTGATGGGCCGTGGCCCTTATCTGCCGTCTATTTCTATATTTCTATGTTTCTATGTTTCTAATCTAGGCACCTAACAAAAGACACTTTTTATAGAATCAGGGCCTTAGCGATGATACTGCATATGCTGGATCTCGCATAGGTATCAATACCCGAAGCAATCCTGCCATTTAGCGGAAGCTGTGCAACCATTAGAGTCAGTCACCTTAAGTTTCTCCTATATCACATTTTTTCTCTGGTTTCACCCTGTAATATATTATAATATAAGATGCTTTTTTAAATCTATTACCATGCAGTGTTTGAGACCAAAAGCTTCACTATTTTTCACTGCTCAGCATGTCTGATTCTTGCTTCTTTAGACTGATGTGACAGGACTTTCTTTGCAGTTCCTCATATCCTCCAGCTGCAGTCCCTCACACTCTTACCTGTTTGATATAGCAATTTTTAGCATCTCAGTTATCTTGGTGTTATTTTTAAATACTGTCTCTATCTGCTTTATAGTACTACCATACTTATGATATATGTTCATATCTTCAGCTTATTAAATGTCATTTCACGTGAGTTTCCTTTTACTTTAATAGTTTTTATATACAGAGTGCATGAGTAGCCTATATTACTTACCATCATAAGTGTATTTTCATATTCATTATATTTTAACATGGTGCATATAGTAATTCTTTTTTTACGTAAAGCATAATTACTGCTTTCTAAGGTTTATTCAGTTCTGTCTCATACAATTTATGTAATATTTTTTATTTGTGATCACTGTTTCCCCAAAAATAAGACCTACTCCGAAAATAAGCCCTAGCAGGATTTTTGGGGTAAGTCTTAATATAAGCCATACCCCAAAATTAGGCCTAGTCCTGGGATTCGCTGGCAGTTTCCCTTCCCTTGTGCAGCAGAACCCTTGAGAGATCACCCCTTCCCCCCTGAGCACCCGCACCCACACCAGCCATGCAGCCAAATCCCCATCCTTCCCTCCCTCCCATCAGAACCCGGCCGCGAGCTCTACTTAGCTCCCTAAGAAGCGTTGGGCCGGCAGCACTCTAACAGGTTGCTTCGGCCTTGTCTGCCCATGAACTCTGCTACTTACTGATGTCATCATTGCAGCAGAGTTCACGGGCAGACAAGGTCGAAGCAGCCTGTTAGAATGCTGCCGGCCCGACACTACTTAGGGAGCTAAGCAGGGCTTGCAGCCGGGTTCCAGTGGGAGGGAGAGAAAGATGGGGATTCAGCTATGTTGCGGGTGCAGGTACTCAGGGGGGAAGGGTGTTCGCTCTAGGGTCCTGCTGCACAAGGAATGGGAGGGAGAAAAGGGTAGTTGGGCAAGGGTCCTGCTGCACAAGGGATGGGAGGGAGGGGAGGAAAGATGCTGCACATGTGGGGGAGAGAAAGGAAAAAGGAAGAATTGGAGTGAAAGAGAGGAAGGGAGAGATGATCATGTACATACCATGAAAAAATGACCTGGTGCCTTTTTTGGGCCTAAAATTAATATAAGACACTGTTTTATTTTCGGGGAAACACGGTAGGTAGCATGTTATGTATTTTTTATGTATGCTCCTTAAGTATATTTTAGTTCATATAGAACAGATCATGATTTTATATTTTTATGGTTTATCAGCCTAGTGATATATCCAGATATGTCTTTCTATTTGTCTTAAGCCCAATACTTAGGCATTGATTCTCAAAACAGCAATTAATAATAATAATAATAACTTTATTCTTATATACCGCCATAGCCAAAAGTTCTAGGCAGTTTACACTAATACAGCGAAATACAATAATACAATAATACAGTAAAAAATAGAAATAGAAATAGAATTTCAATAATAAAACTCACTAAGTAATAAACATATCGAACAAAGTGGTCTTAATTAATTTCCGAAAACAGCATTAGGATAACATAGCTTGCTGAATACATTGTTTGCTAAATACATTTACCTAACCAAGATTGTTACCTACCAGCTTGAAATGCTAGGGTCCTATCTAAGAAGGTCTTATATCTACACCCATTAATTTTTGGATAAGCAAATAAGTAGAAGTTTCTAGTTTCTCTTGATGGTCTATGCAACAGAAAATGAGGAAAAAGGTAAGCCTCCAAAGGCAGCCAATGAAGTAAACGATATTATGGACTAATATGGTCATTCTTTTTTAAACCAAAAATCAATTGAACAACTGTATTCTGAATTATCCTTAATTTCCTTAGAATTTTTGTGGGTGCTCCTAAATAGATAATGTTACAATAGTCTAAATTAGATAAAACTAGTGCCTGCAATATTCTGAACGATAAAGGATCAAAATATTTATTTATGGTTCTTAATTTCCACAATGTAAAAAAGCATTTTTGTACCACTAAGTTCGTGTGTTCTGCTAATGTTAAATGTCGGTCTAGTGTGACTCTCAACATTTTGATAGATTTAATAATTGGGTAGTCATGACCATTAAGATGAAGCAATGAGTTTGTTATTTTGTTGTTGGGACTAGCCAAGAAAAGTTTGGTTTTTTCTGTATTGAGTTTCAGTTTGAAATTAATTGTCCATTGAAATTAATGGTGTGGTAACTGGCTGTGCCATTAAAATCAGTTAACAACTAATCAGAAAAAAAATTGGGCGCCATAAGGCAAAAAAGGCACCAGAAACACATCTACTGCAGATGCTTACCAGAGCCAAACGTCAAAAAGTGTGGTTATGGGCAAGATTGACATTTGGCACCACGAAACAAAACCCTAGCCTACCTTTCTGGTGCCTATCTTCGACACAGACCGCGATTCTCAAAATGGTGCCATAGTTTGAGTGACGTGCAACTGGCACTGTTTTTTCAGGCGCTGGCTGATTCCAGTACCATTTTGAGAATACTTATTGCTCATTATTTATTTATTTATTGTGTGTTTTTATTTACTTTGCTTTTATAGATGTACATGGATCCCTGATGCAGGCGGTTTAGCCAAAACACGGCCCATGTTGAGCCTCCGTTCCTCTACTGTTTTGTTTGAGTTGGTCATCTCTGCTTCTTCTGGTTTTTGGGTCATTTTTGGTGCAGAGATTTTCTTCCTTTTCTGAGGTTTGTAAATAATTTGCCCCCATTTCGTTACGTGCCAATTTGCAGAAACAAAATTCTATGTTTTTGACATTGTTTCAGAACATTGATTGAACCATATCTATGTCATTCTCTTCTTGGTTGGGCTGAGAACTTTTCAGCACCCCCTCATACTTGTTGCAAACAATGAGAAACCATTAGAACATTATATCTTAACATCTAACATGGCATTTATGTTCAATTAAACCTGTTTTTAAAGGATGAAGAGGTTTTCCTATATATAATAATGGGCAGTGACACCATATCGCATAAACCACCCCTGCTGTTTGGCAAGATGTACAATGTCTTAATTTAATAATCTTGAAAAACTAAAGCAGTGCCACTAAATGATAGACAGCACAAAGAACCCTGGCCACATGGATAATAGCCAATCTGTATCTGATCTCCAACAGGCTGCAATGGGGGGTCCTGATAATGAGATTGAACAACTGAGTCCTTAATATTCTTGCCTCTTTTTAAGGCAAACACTGGGGGATGACAAAAGACATCATGCAATTGTAAAGTATGCCAATACTTCATAATACTTTCATTCATGTAATGAATTCCAGGTGAATAAGGTTAAGACACAGACAATCTTATCTCAAGATTGTTTTTTCACTAGGTGAACCATGTATTAGCTTTCCTAATCACCATATCTGAATACTCCCTATCCTGAAATTATTTCATCATGAGTGTAACACTTAATTAAAATCTTTCACAATGGAATACATCCTATTTAGCCATAAAAATTGGCTGCAGGAATTTTTTTTTTCATGCAGTCTTCTAAGATAACAACTATCAAACCTGAGTAATGTATTCATGTCAGGTTTTTGGTGGGTTTATTTGCAAAAAAATAAAAATCTGGAAAACAATTTTGTAAGTTTTATGCAAATCTAAAAATACTATTTGATGATGCATTCCACACCAGACCATATCAAGTATGAGGCAAAAGATTAGTGGGCATGACTGAAGACTATTATTATTATTTCTACAGCACTGCCAAACATATGCAGTGCTGTACAAAATCACAAAGATGACAGTCCCTGCTCAAAGAGCTTACAATCTAAACAGACAAGACAGACAATCTAAACCAGGGGTGTCCAACCTTTTGGCTTCCCTGGGCCACATTGGCCGAAAAAAATGTTTCTGGGCTGCACAAACATGCAAACGCTGCAGCAAGATAGAGGAGGGAGCCGGCAAGACGGTAAACACCCAGAGGCAGCAGAGGAAAACACTGTATTGCCCTCGACTGGAGCCGCAGGTTGGACACACCTGATCTAAACAGACAAAACAGACAAACAGGATGTCATGGATACAGTTAAGGGGAACGATTATTAATCTGCTGGCTGGGTTAGAGAGCATTGGGGAGTAGGGTTATGGATTGAAGGCTATATCATAAAGATGGTTTATCAGTGTGCTTTTAAACAAGGTAAGAGAGGGGGCTTGGTGGGCAAACTTGGGTAATTTATTCCAGGCATAGGGGGCAGTTAGATGAAAGGAACAAAATCTGGAATTGGCAGTGGAGAAGGGCACAGCTAAGGGCAGCACTAAAATTTTAAAAATGTAATATTAACTCCCTCCTTTACAAAGGTACGCTAATGTTTTTAGCGCCAGCTGTGGCAGTAAGAACGCCGACGCTCATAGAAATCCTATGAGCATTGGAGTTCTTACCGCCGCGGCCAATGCTAAAAATGCTAGCATGGCTTTGTAAAGGAGAGTCTACAGCAATGGTGATCACACCGCATTATTACTGTATTCTATGTTATTTCAGTTGTAAGCTGTATGTCAATTATTGGTTATGCAAAACTTTGATTAATCAAAAAAATGAAATTAATCAGTTATATTCCAGGATATTGTGTAATGCTATGTGCTGGTATTTTTTTTTCTCTATGGGGCAATTTCTTCAACTGGTTTGGGTTTGTGCATGCCATGACAGGAAGGAACCTCATTCCTAAGCCAGGATAAGGGCAGGGCCAGCATTAGTGAGGTGGGGTGGGCAAATAGGGCAGCTGCCCTGGGCCCCCAGGATCTGAGGGGCCCCCTGTAGGCTGACACATCCTACCTCTTCTAAGCAAGCTGGTCCGACATCACCTTCACTCTTCGTTCAACTTCTCATCCATTTTTATTGCAGAGAACTAGTGGCAGAGACTCGCCTGAGGCCTTTCTCCTTGCTTTCCTTCTGCCTTGGTCCGCCTCCAATGATGCAATGTCCTTTTTCCACCTGGTAGACCACAGCAAAAATCCGAACACATGGCCCTGCCCCATTCTGCCCCAGGGGTCCCCAAAGTCCCTCCTTGAGGACCGAATCCAGTCAGGTTTTCAGGATTTCCCCAATGAATATGCATGAGATCTATGTGCATGCACTGCTTTCAATGCATATTCATTGGGGAGATCCTGAAAACCCAACTGGATTCGGCCATCAAGGAGGGACTTTGGGGACCCCTGCTCTACCCCATTCTGCCCCAGCCCCTCCCAGTTCAGCCTGCAGCCCTGCCCACACAAACCTCCTGTCTTCGTCCCCGACAAGCTCTGGCCACATCTAGAGGGCCTGGATCATGCACAGATGTATGTGATGTCATCTGCATATGCTCAGATGCCCTCCAGATGTGCCGGAATTCATTGAGGCTTTCCAAAACTCAGACAAATGCCAGGTTTTGGAAAGTCTGATGGGAGCCCGGACAGTCTTCTAAAAAGAGGACATATCTGAGTTTTCCCGGATGTCTGGTAACCCTACACCCCAGCCCCCTTTGCTCTCTCCAATCTCATGCCAATTCTGTGGTGTAAACAAAACAAAAAAGACTTTTCCTCTATATGTTAGGTCCTAGCTCAAGCTTGCTGTCTAACACCAGCTCTGGCAGGATATACATTTCAAATCTGACATAGTATAATCACAAAACGGAAAATAAAATTATTTTTTATACCTTTTGATGTCTGGTCATTTTTTTTATTCAAATCATGTCAGTTCCAGGCTCTGGTTTCTGTTTGTCTTCTGTTAACTCGCTCACCAGGGTCTCCTGCCTATTTGACGTTTTCTTCTTTTTCCATGCTCACCATCTGTCTTCCATCTCTGTATCTTCCCTTCCTCTGCCATATCCAACTGTTCTTTCCCACTGTCTACCATCTCTCTCTTTCTCTCTGTCTTGTGTCCTGGATTAAACCTCTCTGTTCCCCTCCATGCAGCATATCTTCCTTCCTCCCCTCCATTATCCCACGCAGCATCTCTCCCTTCCTCCCCTCCATTATCATGTGCAACATATCTTTCTCTCTCCCCATGTACCATCTCTCCTTGCCCTCCACCCTAAGTCAAATATTTCTCCCTCTCTCTTCTCTCTGCATGTCTCCCTTCCCTCCACCATATGCAGGATTTCTCCCTCTCGACCCTTTCTACCTCTTTATTGCATCTCTCCCTTTATCTCCTGCACCCCATGTCCAACAGTTCTTCCTTTCTCCTCTCTTTCCTCATGTGCAACAGCTTGCCATCCCTCCCTCCCATCCCTCGATGCAACAGCATTCCATTCCATCCCTCCCTCCATCTCCCTGTGCAACAGCCTTCCATCCCTCCTGTGCAGCATTTCCCGATCAATCCCCCTCCCCCAAGAGACCTCAGCTTTCAGGCCTCCTAAAGCAGCAACAGGGTTATTGCTTTAATAAATCACTTCAATCCAGTATTTATTTATTTATTTGAAAAAAGTTATATTCTGCTTACATACGAGAAACATACACATTAAAACAATAAACATTAAATATCCTTGTTAAATCAATAAACATCAAATATCCTTCACAGACATCAGACATAATCATCAAACATGCAAATAAAACTGTCCAACAGCTTTGTCCCACTTCAATCATTTAACACTAAGGTCTTTCAATTCACATTATTGTGTTCCATGAATACTGTGAATATACTCTGGGTCTTTGGGGCACTCAGACCTGCGGCTCTACCACTGTGTGGCTCCCACCTTCTTGGATAGAGAGTTCATTCTATGGCCAGGAATCAAGTTAATTCAGATTTTCCTCTTTTAAAACTAACGGGATCCATATCAAGAAGAAAGGAAACTCCTAGCTCCTAAGGCTCCTCCCCCTTGTATCTGGGATATAGAGGGAGCCTAAGGGAGTCCCTGATTGGCTCAGACACCTAAAACCATACCCAAGAGGAAGGGGTTGAGGCATCTGAGCCAAGGCCCCTCCCCATGCATCAGATGATGCACTGGGGAAGGGCCTAAGACCCGCATTGCAGATGGCGGCCAGCGGAGGAGCACCCCCTCCTGCTCCCGACTTTAAGGTACCAGGGAGGACAGGAGCTGATGGAGGAGGGAGGCAATGGAGGGTGGCCTCCGCTGGCAGGAGGGAGTAAGCATCCCTCCTGCAATATTTAAATTTGGTGGAGGGAGCGTCTGGTGGCAAGAGGGAGTGGGCATCCCTCCTACCATATTTTTTTTTGGTTCGGGGAGCGGACTCAGGGGTGCCGGCAAGGGGGGGGCATAGCACTGCATGGGGGGCACACATTCTAACAGCACGGACAGGAGGCTGCTTTCCCTGTCACTGCTGTAAGGGCTGTGGGTATGTTTCAATTGCTCACTGAGCAATTGAATTGATCATATTTGCATGCAAAGGATTGCACCTCCGTGCAAATCATTTGCATGCAAATTTGATAGCGAATCAATTGCTGTTGGAGAATATCGGCCAGAGAATCGGCCAACAACGACTGAGTCACTATCTTTAGTGAATCTAGCCTTAATTTCATTATAAACAAGTCCTGAACTGTTTATTTAGGAGCCATCTTACTAAAGCTTAGTGAGCATACTTGAAAGGAAAGCTTAGTGGGCATATTGGAAAGGAAACGCCGGAATACGAGGGCATGGGATGAAGTTAAGGAGGTGATAGGCTTAGGCGTGAATATTGGAAGCTAAGCAGGATTGGGCCTGTCTAATACCTGGATGGGAGACCGCCTATGAAATGGAATACCAGGTACTGGAGGCTGAGATGCCCTATTTTGGGCAGCAGCGATATAGTGGAACTGCACACTGTGGTGAGATGTGTACCAGGGACCTTGGTACACCTTGCCATTGATCCCTTATATTGTATGGTGAGCCCTCATAAATCCATCCAAAATTTACTATACCCAATTCATTACAATGCTCCCTAGGGTGCCCCACTGTTCTGATGTAATGTCTGTGTGGCCAGTCTACTAAGAATTATGGCCCCTCCTATATCCTAATAGCTTGTTTGTATGCATTTTTCTTTTGGACATTTTTTCAAAAATGGTTCAAAAAGACAGATGTTTTTGTGCTCTATGCATCAAAGAAATGGCCATTTTCAAAACAAAAAGATACAGTAGATGTTTTCCTGTTTTGAAACGGTTTTAGATGACATATTGAAAATGCTTCCCTATATCACATATTCAGACTAAATGTATTCAAATTATATGCATAGAAAACCTGTGTGCCTCTAAATATATATGGAAATACATATATTTTAGACCTTAAAAACAGCTCATTCATTAAATGGAAATATAATCACAATATTTTATTTCTGTCTAGCTCCTGAGTAAAAGTTACCAAAAGTTCTGTTCTTTGGCTCACACCCTAAAGAGATGACTCAAGAAATTCTATCAGGTTCAACTGATCAACCTGATGTTCTCTAATTCTTTTGTCCTGATTCCCTTAAGTTAAATATCGGGCATTAACATGCAGTGGTAAGGAACTGCTAGCATTCTTAGAGTATCCATAAAATAATTTCTCATGTCCAAACATGAAATCAATGACGACTTAAGGAAGTTCACAAATCTATGATTTTTCTTTCTTATCTGATTCTCCAAATAATCAATTTTCTTATATGAATAGATCTTATCTTTAATCAGGGCTATACTAACTACTTAAGTCTCAGCCATATTGGCCTTATTTTGAGCTCCCATAGAACCAGAAACTTGATTAAATTAAGCCACAAAAGTATCAGTAACTTTCAAAAAAGAGTTATTGAGAGTTTGCTGAGCCTCCCAAATTGAGTTCATTATGACAACCTTAGATCTTATCAAATAAGGCAGCTCAGGATTAACATGCAATAACTCCCAATTTGGGAGCTGTATACTTATAGCAACAAGTCTGGATATGGTCTACTTCCATACAAAATCAAATTCTGCCTTCCAATGGTGTGCACACTCACATACTACAAAGCCTAACAAAGCACTATCTTCACTGCTACTGGTAAATAAATCTGCCAGCAGTACCGAAGAAGGAAGTTGAGTGGAAACAGTCTTAGTGCCTCCTCCAGGCAGATCTGGGCTACCTTGCCTCTGCTATCCTCCATAACATTAACTATCTCAGTCTCCTGCTTCTTCAAGTCATCTTTAAAATCTTTTAGCTAGCACAGGGCTGCCCAAGTCCAGTCCTTGAGAACTACTGGCAGGCCAGGTTTTCAGGATATCCACAATGAATATGCATGAGAGAGATTTGCCTGCACTGCCTCTCTGCCTGCAAATTTCTCTCATGCAAGTTCATTGTGGATTTCCTGAAAACCTGGCCTGCCAGTAGATCTCGAGGACCGGACTTGGGCAGCCCTGAACTAGCAATTCATTTCAGCTATCATGAGACTGACATTTGTTACTGCTCAATGGAAAATTTCTTCATCAACCAGGATATAAGGAGACATAGCATGTTGAGAGTCCTTGGTCAAACACCTGACTAATGGCTGGAAGAAAGATTTAAGATCTGACTTTTCACCCTGTGAGGACATTTTGATATTTCAGGAGAGTTGTTTCGTCTTCAGAGATCTTGATTCAGGCTATTACCAACAGATGCAGCTGGAATTAATAATTAAGCCTGAAAAGCAAGTATCTCAAGCAGCCATACTGAATGTTGATGTCACTTCCTCTCAGAAAAAAAAACTATTTTTAATTATATGGTTGTCCAATGTCACTAAAATGATAGGAAAGCAGCTGCATCTTTTTGACAAGTTAATGATACTATTACTTAGTTAAGAGGTTTAAACATCACTATGGTTTTACATCTATGGGAGTATTTCCCACAGACTGTGTAAAACTGCCCTTGGGGAGTAGAATACATTTACAGTCTTTCACAATTAATCCAAATAGGGCACATGTGCTTTTTTTTTTTCATCCCTGAGCTACTATACCCAGTGCTGCAAAGCATACAGCCTTTAAATGGATCTCATTATATCAACTGCACTAAATTTTCCCTTTTTAAACATAGCAGATTAAACTTCTTTTCGATGTCATGCAACATTAAAATACGAAGGCAGACAGAGATGACATGGATCTCGCAAAAATAATGATTTGTACATCGCTTTAATGCTTTGAATCTACAATTCATTTATGCTAATTAGCTCATAATGGGGCTGTTTGAGAACAGAGCTGTCATCAAGCTGCCATGTGGATTTCTGAAGCTGGGAGATACAGTACAGCCTTTTGTCAAGTGGCTCCTGAAGTGCCCAGTGTAACCCGACAGATCAATAATACCAGTTTGTTACATGGTTTTTTTCCTGGATGAAGGAACATCAGTGAGAGGAAAGAATCACTTGAATAGCTAGAAACCAGATGCTGTGATCTAAGCTGGCAGAAATATCTGACAAATGATTTGCCTCTGCTAAGCTGCTACATCTCAGAAAGAAAAATTATTTAATAAATAGAGCAAATGCTAAAACAAAAGCCCTGTTTTTATTCTTATACATCTTATTTACAGGTAAGACTGCAATTCATATCTGATCTTGATGATCTGATCTTGATGATTTAGCCCCACTGCAAACCAAATCCAGACGCAGCAGGAGATCAGATAAATGGTTCGACTCCAAACTGCTACAACTCAAAAGACAATGTAGACGACTAGAGAGAAAATGGAGAAAATCGAACTCGGATCATACAAAATCCGCCTGGAAAAAAAATCAACAAACAATACAAATCACAATTAAAGGACAAGAGAAAAGCACACTACACCAACCTAATAGGCACTGCAACCCAAGACACCAAAAAACTATTCCAAATTCTAAAAACCCTAACCAACACCAAACCTTACCTGACCACTAACAATACTACTCCCCCCTCAGCCACTCTATTAGCAGAACACTTCCAAAATGAAATTACCAATACAAGAGCTACCCTCAATGACACCTCTACCCATCCTAACGAATTCACAATTCTCTCCATAGATAGAGATTCTACTGCAGCAGATAGAATATGGTCTCAATTCCCCAACATACAATGGCCCGAATTCAACAAATACTACAAAAAATACAGCCATGCATCCTGTGACCTCAACAACTGTCCACCATATCTCCTAAAAACATCCAGCACAAAATTCCACGCTCTTCTTCTAAACTGGATACAAATCTCGCAAATAAATGGCCACTACCCTACCAACCTCAGCGAAATCATCATCACCCCGATCCTCAAAGACCCCAAAGGACCGATAGACCAAACAGCCAACTACAGACCCATTGCCTCTATTCCACTCTACGTCAAAATAATAGAAGGACTAGTTGCCAAATTCCTCTCCAATTACCTAGAAAACCATAACATACTCCATCCCACACAATCCGGCTTCAGAAACAACTTCAGCACAGAAATACTACTAGGATCTCTCTTGGACACAGCCAGACAACATCTCAGCACAGGAAAAAAAATGATGCTCATTCAACTAGACCTTACCGCTGCATTCGACTTGGTGGACCATAACATTCTACTACAAATCCTGGATACAATAGGTATCACAGATAAAGTATACATATGGTTTGAAGGATTCCTTAAATCAAAAACCTATAGAGTAAAATCAGACAAACAAAAATCTGAACCTTGGTCAAACCCCTGCGGAATTCCCCAAGGATCCCCTCTATCCCCGACTCTCTTCAATCTCTATACAGCCTCCCTCAGCTCTCACCTGGACAAACAAGGCATAACCTCCTACAGCTATGCCGATGACATTACCATTCTCATACCCTTCGATCAACCTGAACTCTCCATGACGAACACAATATACCAAACACTAAAATCAATAGCAACCTGGATGAAAGATCACAAACTGAAATTGAACCCAGATAAAACGAAATTCATCCTCCTAGAAAACAACAAAATACCAACCATAACCAACATTGAAATCAATGCAATCAACTACCCCATACAAACCACCCTAAAACTGCTAGGAATAACTATCGACAGATGCTGCACCATACAACCGCAAATCAATAAAAAATACAAAAGTCATTCTTAGTCATGAGAAACTTAAGGCAAGTTCGGAAATTCTTCGAGAAAACTCAATTCCAGCTCATAGTTCAGTCCTTAATACTAGGCCTACTTGACTACTGTAATATCCTCTACCTCCCATGCCCTACAACCATAACAAAACAACTACAAACTATCCAAAACACAGCACTAAGACTCATCTACTCATTGAAGAAACATGATCACATTACAGAAGCATATCTCCAATCGCACTGGCTTCCGATCCCAGCAAGAATACAATTTAAATTCTACTGCCTACTATTTAAGACTTTATATGGAGACAGTCCAAACTACCTGAATAACCACCTCATCCACAACACCACAACCAGACATAGGAAAACTCACACCCCATTCTCATACCCCCCAATTAAGGAGGTCAAACGGAAAAAACTATATGATGGCCTCCTGGCCACTCAAGCAACCAAACTAGACAACCAAATCACCAATCTACTGACGGCATCCCTCGACTACAAGACTTTTAGAAAAGAAATAAAGACCATACTCTTCAAGAAAACTCTGAAAAAAGAAATAATACCGCAAGTCTCAAACTCCACCTCTCACTAAAGCCAACTACCCCAACCAAATAATCTTACCCATTTCTTACTCTCTTTGAAAATGACCAATTTTTTTTTTTTTTGTAAGTTCTTGTTGTAATACATCTTGGATAATTCTTTTGTAATCCGCCTTGAACTGCAAGGTAATGGCGGAATAGAAATCCCTAATGTAATGTAATGTAATGTAATGTAATCTTAAGATGGCTAAACAGATAGAGAAGGCAATGGTGAAAGGTTGAAGTTGCTTGTGCGCATGGGGAAAGGAATGGTCAGCAGGAAATAAGAGATGATAGTGTCTCTGTATAAGTGTCTGGTGAGACCCCCATTTAGAGAACTGTGTACAGTTCTTGAGACTGCACCAGATTCAAGTCCAGAGGATGGCTACTAAAATTATTAAAAGTCTCATCATAAAGCATATGGGACAGACTTTAAGACTATATTTTTGATAAAACAACCTCAAATAAACTTTTTGCAAATTAAGTATGGTGAGGAAAAGGCAGCCCTAACCCCAAGGCAAAAGGATGGCAGCAGGAGAAGGCCTGGTCCCTGTGGATTAGTTGGGAGTCCCAGAAGGAACAGGAAGGAAGACCTGATATGGAGCCCAGAGGAAGGGGATTTTCTCCCAAATCATAGCATGAGAGTTGTTTACCTTTTTTGCCAGAGGAGTTGGCAGGGAGCAGAGGCCCATGCTTCCTTGGGAGAGGGAAGGGGAGGAGTCACCCACAGGTTTCTACCTAACAACCTAAGGGGAGGGGCCAGAAAACTCCATAGAGACAGGAAGGAGGAACCAATGAACTAGGCTGAGGAGGGACTATCCAAGCAAGAAACCCTAGAGGCTATGGACTAGGGTTACCATATTTTTCTCAGGGAAACCCCAGACACATGACCCCCACCCTGTTTCACCTCTAGCCCTACCCAGTTCTGCCTCCAGCCCTGCTCCCACAAAGCCTCTTCTTCCAGACAAGCACATCTGAAGCATGCGTGGATGTGTGTGATGTCATCCGTTCATGCTCAGAGGACCTCCAGAGCTCATCGGGGTTTTCCAAAACCCGGACACGTCTGGGTTTTTCCAGATGTCTGGTAACCCTACCATGGACTGCAACCTTTGCAGGAGCACCAGCACTAAATAACCCTAGCAATCCGATGGGAGGCCACAGTGAGAGGGTGACACTATGAGTGGGAGGCAGGTTGCCCTCATCCCTCAGCAGAGGAAGCAAAAAGGGGTTGGGGAGAAAGAGAGGAGAAAGGCCAGAGGCAGTGCTGTGGGCAGGATTCGCTATTAGGGTTGTAGAACTGCATTTGGGAACACTTTACTATAGTTGATGGACTTGTGAGAATAAAACCCTGGCTGGTTGAGAATGGCAATGGCTATGTGCTGATCCCTTTTTTTGCATTTTGGATTACAATGTCTGTTGTAGCAAGATTCCCTTAATGGGGGTAGATTACAACCATAAGACAAGGGGGAGAAGAATGGTTAGGATGAACTCTATCCAAGAAGGTGGAAGCCACACAGTGGTAGAGCCGCAGACCTGAGTGTCCCAAAGACTCCAAGGATATTCACAGTATTGAAGGAACACAATAATGTGAATGGTAAGACCTTAGTGTTAAATGATTGAAGTGGGACAAAGCTGTTGGACAGTTTTATTTGCATGTTTGATAATTATGTGTGATGTCTGTTAAGGATATTTGATGTTTATTGTTTTAATGTGTATGTTAGCTGCTTAGACATAAGCAGAATATAACTTTTTTCAAATAAATAAATAAATAGGAGGCTGAAGTGATTTATTAAAGCAATAACCCTAATGAGTCATTCATATTTGTTCACCAGTCTGTCCCACATGTGTGATTATAGAAAAACAATATATTAAGATTCAACATAGTCTCAATCACTGATATCACCAAAAATATTGAAATTTATTGTCCTTGAATGTGTAATCCTGCACAGTTTAACCATTAGAAACATACTTGTAAACATATCTCAAATAGCCATAAAACATCTTGTAGGCTGTTCCATGAGCTGTACTTGTGATTCTAGATCAGGGGTGGGCAAACTTTTTGACTCGTGGGCCACAATGGGTTCTTAAATTTGATAGAGGGGCCAGACCAAAGGGGGGAAGGGGTGTCTTCAAAGAAAATGAAAGGGAAAAAAAGTGGAGAAGAGGGAGCTCTTCTAAATCCTAGCCACAACCACCAAGCTCGCACAGCTTTCACTAGCTTAGAACACTAGCAATTAAAAAACAACAACACAGGAAAGGTGAAGGAGCAGCTGTGATGGCAGAGGATGCCGAGATCTCTCTTGTGGAGTTGATGGAATTTCTTGCATTTTTAATTTTCTTTTCTATGTAGCAGAAAAAGAAACGGTGGAAAGATAGACTAAGAAAATGCTGCCTCCAATTTTATTTATTTTTTATTATTATTTTCTGCAAAGCATTGAGGTTGTTTGAAAATACTTAGAGAAGACAAGCATCAAAAATCGCATTGGAACTTTCCTTCAGTTTCACGATTTTTGCAGTAGGCACCCTCAGATTTGTCTTTTTTTTTAAAAAAAAATTATTACTTTTCGATGTGGTTTGAGATTACATAGGGAAAATCTTAACAGGACCTGCAAGACACTTAGGGCCTGTTTTACAAAGAGGTAACGGCCCCGAAGCCCATAGAGATTTAAAGGGCTTTGAGGCTGTTGCCGCGCAACTTTGTAAAACAGGCTGTTAATTTGCCTTTTTAATTTTCTTTTTGAACATCAAGGTACTCCCATTCAAATAAGCAGTTTTTTCTGATTTCCCAATGGTTTTCAGACGGACCAGAGGGTTTGGAGGAGTGGGACAGTGCTAGGTGCATCACTGCTCTTCTTAAAGAAAGTAACATTTCTGCTAAAGGAGCAGAAATCAGAACTGCCTGGCTTCTTGCAGACCAGGAGTGTAGCGGTGCGGGTGACATACCTGGGTCCTTCGAGCCAACGGTCACTGCGATAACTACTAGCCAGGTGCAGCCAACATTGATCTCTTTAGTAGCATGGTCCCAGGGGCAGACTATGTCTCATCAAAAGGTTTGTGAAGCTGTCAAGCAAGGCCCACCTGGGATCTCCTCCTCCAGCAGCATCTGCAGCTCCACCATTTTCACATCCTTAGGGCGCTACTTCGGTATGAGGGTGAGAGAAGGCAAGAGCGAAGGGAAGGAGGGGGGCAGTACCGGGAAAGCACACGGTGATGCGAGCGCCAAGCAGAGGGATTGAGGAGGTGGGGCAGTGAGAGCACGCAGGGGCACGAACACTGAGCTGGAGGAGCACACGCAAGTGGCCGTCACGGAGAGAACCAATGAGAAGGTCAAAACCAGGATGGAACTGCCAACCCAGGTTCTCTTTCTGAAATAATGTGATCCAAGAAAACCGAGGCATTTCAGCTAGTGACTAGACTCGGCAAGCTGGATTAAAAAACTAAATGGGTTGTAAAAAGTCCGCGGGCCGTAGTTTGCCCATGTCTGTTCTAGATGCCAGCGGTTTGAAAATTGAGTAAAAAATTTTGGAGCCATCTAGGCACAGTGGTTACATTAAAACATGGCTTCATTTTATTGATGATGTCTTCATGATTTGGACCACAACACAAGCAATGTTGTAAGAATTTCTAGTATGGCTGAACTCTCAAGATGCCAATTTGAAACTTACAGGTAGTCATCATTTAACTCAAATTTCATATTTGGATGTTACACTTTAGAAGACAGAGGATTCACAGTAATAAGACAACCTACCGAAACAAATAAGTATCTGCGATTTGACAGTTTTCTTCCCAGTCAGTTATGGGCAGCCCTACTGATAGGACAGTATTTGAGGATACAATAGATCTGTTCCACAGTTGCTGAATATACAAGAATCAGGCTCAGATTTTGTAGACCAGATTTGCATCTTGGAATTACCCACAGAAGATCATTAAGCAGGCTTATTTAAGAGCCTTATTTGCAAATCCAGCACAAGACATGGATCTTACAAAAAAATCAAGTGTATATCTTGAATTATTCTACCTTGGCTTTTCAAATAGCCAAAAGTATTTACAAACATTGGCATGGATTATCTTTGCATTCTACATTTTGAGAGAGCTCCTGTGTTACTTCCACCAGGGGTCGAAACATTGGTGACAGAGTTGTCCATTCATGTTTAAACATTGTCAGTGGAGCTCTGGGTTCTAATGTTAATTCTGGTCACTTTCCTTCTCACCATTGCTAATTTTGTGCCACTACAATATGCTGTATACAGTAGACAAATCCTGTCACCATATGACATCAGTTGTGGTCTTTGACATATTGTTTCTCCTCTTTCATAGTATACTGTATGTTCTGATTTTCCACTGTGAGAAACTTTATATGAGACATACCTCTTGTACCATTAAAACTATGCTCATTCTGAAGATAAAAGCCATTTAAGTACGCAGACTTTGATGGCTCCAATTGTAGCTCATAGTTTGGAATTTAATCACCAATTTAAATGATTTAGTATAGATTCAATTCCAGCTGACTGGGAGGGTGTTTCAATAGTTTGTAAAGTCAATATTATGATGTCATTCCATTGCCTTTGTAGTGTAGGTTTGCCAAAAGGACTCTCATACTGCAATTGTTTTGGAAAGTGCTGGGCAGACACTGCCTTTGAAAGACTGGACACCAGTTTCTGAACCAGTTAGTGAAACAAGGGTCATAGTTGGTCTTTTTACAAAGCTGCTCTGGCTAGCAGTGCACACTAAATGCTGAGCTGCCCATTCTATTCCTATGGGTGGATCAGTATTTAACATTCACTGCACGGCAGCACAGTTTTGTAAAAGCCTGCCATAGTCTTTTTTAGCACAGCCACAAATAATAATAACTTTATTTTTTTATACTGCCATCACCAGCAGTTCTAGGCGGTTTACATATAAGGATGTTGGGCATGATAAAGAAGGGAATCACGAGTAGATCAGAGGATGTCATAATGCCGCTCTATAGAGCAATGGTCAGACCACACTTGGAATACTTTGTCCAGCACTGGTCTCCCTACTTAAAGAAGGATATAGCAATACTGGAGAGCGACGGATATAGCAGAGGAGAGTGACGAAGCTAGTTAAAAATATGGAGAACTTGAGCTACAATGAGCGCCTCGGAAAACTGGGATTGTTCACCCTTGAGAAGAGAAGAATGCGCGGGGATCTGAAAGAGACTTTTAAAATACTAAAAGGAATCGATAAAATAAAGCAAGAAACAACGTTATTTACATTATCAAATGTGACTCAGACAAGAGGTCATGGACTGAAACTGAAGGGAGACAGGACCAGGACAAATATCAGAAAATACTGTTTCACACAGTGAGTGGATGCCTGGAACGCACTCCCGGAAGAGGTTGTGGCGGAAACTACCATTCTAGGATTTAAGGGCAAGTTGGACGCATATCTTCTTGCAAGACACATTGAGGGATACGAGTGACCAAGGTCCTCATCGGGGAACACCTAGCTGAGCCTCTGTGGGTGCGGACCACCGGACTAGATGGACCCACGGGCTGATCCGGTGCGGGCATTTCTTATATTCTTATGTTCTTAAGTGAAACTGGACAATCAGTGAAAAATACAGTAGAACAATGGATACACTAGTTACAATCATAAAATATCCCATCTTAACTCTTAGAAAGAAAATAAGAAGGTGATATTCAAATACATTTACAGCATATGGTTTACAGCAGCATTTAGGGCCTGATTCTATAAACAGCATCCTAATCCAAGTTTATTAAAGTTTCCAAGTTTATTAAAATTTAATATACTGCTTATAATAGCTGTCTAAGCAGTGTACAAGGTTACAATATAAAAAGTTTTAAAATTTTGAGGGATAAAACAAGGACATAAGACATAACATGACATACTGGGACAAATGGCGGAGAAGATTGAACTACAATTGAAATAGGGCAGAAGAACAGAAAAGGCTGGTACATTAGGAAGGGGTGGCTATGTTCTTCCTTTGATGCCTAACTAAATTCCGTATGCAACCCAAATTGAATTAACAAGCATAATTAGCAGGGGCGAAGAATAGGCATGGAAAACTTAGGCGTCGCTAGGTATGCAAGATAGGCGCTGGTAAATTGTGTAGTATTTGAACAGATTTGGGTGTATTTATAATTGCATGGCCAAAGCTATCCATCCCAAAAGAGGGTGAGTTTTCAGGTGTTAAAGAGGTAGTAACACTTAACAAGCTAGAATACATATAAATGCCTGTATTCTAGTCATTTACATGAATCTTCAATGGCACATACTTTATAGATAGATGATTATATTGGCAGAGTTTGGGTGAAGCATGAGCAAGGCGCACACTTACTTGAGTAAAATATTGAATGCTCTGATTTCTGCACATACAATCCCATTTTAGGCATGAGCATTTATACCAGATCCATGACTGGCTCATACATTTTATATAAAAATGTATGTGCGCATTTACCCGGTTATGCTAGCATTCTATAAAGAAACGTACACGTCTGCTTTACTTTGGTATTCCTTGTTTTATATATTTGGGGCATTGCAACCCGTTTATTTGAGTTGCTTTATTCTTGCTAATGAATAATGTTTGAATCTAGTACCTTATTGGTTCTTAATAAAGATAGTTAAAAAAATAATTACCCTCTACATGTCTAAATTAAACATTTAGATGGCTAGCACAAATAGCAAGTATAATTTAAAATTCCAATTTAGATGTTTCAAGTGATACTGCATGTGAATATTTAGCAGTGCCACCTAAACAGATTGCATCACTGAATAAACCTAGGATTCCATGCCATCAAAATTAGACATTTTAAATTACACATTCTCCATGCAGCTGAATATTGACCCCTGAGGTCCTTTTACTAAGCTGCATTAAGCAGTTAATGGGAATTTTACCATGGAGTAGACATTAGTGTGGCCTGCACTAATGTTTCATGCACTAAGAAAAGCAGCCCTCACAGTACAAATCCCATGTTAGCTGCCTAATGCAGGAATGGTTGGGAGATGGCATTGACATGGGCGAATGGAAGAGTAGCTGGCTATGACAGCTAGTGATGGATCATTACTGTGTGCTAGCTGTCAAAAGAGGAGAGTAAGTGCAGCTTCACTACCAGCAATCCAGAAGTACGGCTACTCTTAAGAGATCCAGAGTGACACTCCTTCTCCCATACATCTGATTGCCCTTCTGACACATACTACCTTTGATTTGATTCTACTCACATGATGTGACAAAAGTCAAGTTCTGCTTCTCTCCTGATTCGATTACTACCCCTCAAGTGATAAAAGCCAAGTCCTGGGAGATCCCAATCCAATCTCCCCCTGTGGCAAACTCCACCACTGACATCAAAACGCCATCCCATGTGCATTTCGGCCTCCATCCCAGAAACCAACTTTCCCCCATCCCTGACACTTCCAGGACTTACCCAGGAGTGGTCATTGGTGAATTCAAAGGCCCCTCTGATCCCACCCTGGACTGCACTGGGATTCAAAATGGTACATATGACCCCTATCAATAGCCTCATTTTACTACTGCTAGGGAGCAAACTTTCATATATAGGGCCCTTCCTTATTGCTTTTCTTACATTCTTAATGTAGGGCTTTAACCTTAAAAAGGTGCATTAAATATCTCATTTAAACTACAAACTTAATAAGCAATCAGAACCATCTGAGATCCCAAATTTAATCCACTTCTATGGACCCTATTATACAGACCTTTCGGGATTTGATTATAACAGCTTTAATGAAAATAGAAGTGGATTGAAGGAGGTGGAGATGTAGGAAGAATGTTACTTCAGAAGAATTTCATGGTCTCAAATAACTTTTAGATAATGAGAAAATAATAATCTTAAAAACAGATAAGGGAGGTGCTACAATTATATTGGATAGAAGAAGATATAATAATAATAATAACAGCTTATATACCGCAATACCGTGAAGTTCTATGCGGTTTACAAAAGATTAAGCAAAGGTACAAATTGACTGACTTCAAGAGGGGAAGAAGAGAAGTAATTAGACAGGAAATTCATTGTTGAGGAGAAAAGTGATCAAAAGGACAGTAGGTCGCTATTGAGAGGAAAGAGATAAGTGGATCAGTTGTCAAGATGTTTTAGGAACAGGTGTGTTTTTAGACGTTTCCTAAATTCCTCATAAGTAGAGGGTGAAAGTAATTGTTCTAGGTCTTTACCCCATGATGCTGCTTGGTGTGAGAGAAGGAATTCATGGTGTTTTTTCAGTTTGCAACCTCTCACTGGGGGGAAACGAAGTTGGAATGTGAACTTCTCTTGTGTCTGTTGGTTGAGAAGGAGAAAAGGTCAGTAATGTATTTGGGGGCAAGTCCGTGTAATGCTTTAAAGCAGAAACAGGCAAATTTGAACTTTACGCGTGCCTTCATCGGCAGCCAATGTAGCTGCCGGTAGAAGGGTGTCACGTGGTCAAATTTTTTTAGTCCAAAGATTAGTCTGACTGCCGCATTCTGCAACAGTTGTAGGCGTCGCTTATGAGATTGAGGCCCATTGTCAATTGCTTGATGTAGTGTTATATTCAAGATTAGAGGAAGACCCAACAGAAGATCTTAAGAAATCTATTGCTGAATATGTGACAGTACATTTTAAGGCAAGTATGCTCACATTTAAAGAATATCAGTTTTTGTTGGAACACCATTCACAGAGACCACAGATTTATTTTATACCAAAAATCTATGTCTTTAATAGATCCCCCAGGACACCCTATAGTGAACACATGACATTTCATGTTGGAGCCATTGTTGAAGTATGTGGATTGTTTCCTCTGGGAGGACATATTCAAGAAACGCTCTTATCTGAGGAATTCTTCTCATTCTTTGCGGATTCTGCACCAATTTGATGAGAATCTAAATAATAACTGGATGGTGACTGATGTAACAGCATTATATACAAGTATTCCACAGGCAGGGGCACTAGAAATAATATCAGAGACATTGGATTGTAGATCTCCTCCTCAAAGAGTTTCCACTGCATTTTTATTACATCTATCACAGTGGGTGATTCAATCCAACTATTTTGAATATCAAGGTATCTTTTACAAGCAGACTCAGGGGGTTACAATGGGTGCCACATTGGTCCCTTCAGTGGCTAACCTATATATGGTGTCACACAGCTATCCCCTGCTCTGACCGGCAGGCGGCTTAGCTGTGCCGAATCCTGACCTGTCGGCGTGGCTTCCCCAGGAAAGAGGAAGGCTTTTCAGGTTAAACAGACCTAGGCACCTGCCTAGTCTGCCAGGCCACACTGAGATACTTTGCCAAAAAGGAGACACGATTCAGGTCTATTCAAATTAACATACTTAGGCTTTATTGAACAGGGGGGTCTGAATACTTTCAGCCACCCTCATGAAATGCAAAAATTAAGCATATAAAAACCCAGCATATAGTTGTCAGAATTGTCAGAATGGCTTAAAGTTCAAGTATGGCATACAATTGCAGTTCCCTAGACTTTCTCTGCTTTAAAGATAGTCCTCTTCACCAGGGTTCAAATAAACAGAAATGCCACAAAAACTAACTTCCAAACTTTAGAAATAAAGTTCCAAGCTTCCCAGCTAATCTTGCTGGGTAACGTGCCTAGTTTCCAGAGCAGACTTCTAAGCTCATTAGCATCAGCTAAACTTCCCAGCCGAAGGAGCACAGCATGGTAACAGATAAGCTGTGAGCTTACTGAGGCTTTATCACCGAGGCTTCACACTATCAACAATACAGTTCTTTAAGCAAACACTGACCTCCGGGCAGTCCCAAAGTGAAACGGAGAGATTTTCCTTCTCTCCTTAATCAGTGACACCTGGGCACTGGTTACAGAGAGCCAGCACTCAAACGCAGCTTAGTGAGACAGATTCTTGGCTCTCCTTTAGCTTATGGACTAGCCTCCATTCTCTCTGGGTTATAGTCAGCTTCCAGACAACCTTCAGTTGTGTCCATTGCCACAGCTTTCTCAGCAGCAGCTGGGGTCAGGCTAGGGAAGTCCTCTGCCATCTCTATGTCCTCGCTACTGTGAAGTTGAGGAAAGAGACTTCTCTCCTCATCTGCTTGTTTGCTAGGTTGCTGGTCGTGCCTTTGCCTTGGTTCCTCAGCTCCACCTCCGTCCCTGCTCTTCACTCTGGGATTCAGGGCTCTGCTTTTAGGTGTGTCATAGCCCCACCCCTCTTTCCTAGGAGCAGGGAGGTTGCGCAGGAAATCCCTAGGGAAATAACTCAGGTTTCTCCTAGGCTGATATTGTGCATACCTTGCAGGACTAGGACTCCACTTCTCAGTAAAAGTCCTATCAGGCTTTCTGGTATACTTATTATGATATGGCACTCTTTGCTGGATATTCTTAGGCTCATACCATTCCTGCTCTACCTCACTGTCTGAGGGGTAGTCAGCCATTTCCATATCCTTACTTTTAACCTGGTCAGTTCTCTTGACCAGGGACCGTGCTCTGCTTTTATCCATTACAGGGACAAAGCTGGCTATGGGTTTGTCACAATGAGCAAATTTGAAAAGCAGTTTGTGTACCCAACAATATACTTTGAGAAAATTGCTCTCTAGGTCAGGTTCCTGGATGGCATATTTTTCCTCTGGAAAGGATCGAGAGTGGAACTGGATACTTTCTAATCTAATCTAATATTTGTGCGTCGCACAAACCTAAACAGGCCCTAGGTGACTTGTAAGAGAAGAAGGGGGTAGGAGAAGGGGAGGAGAAGGGGACAGAGAACTGAGCAGCTAGTCCTACTCTTAGGTGTTCAGGAATAATGACAATGGTGCAAATATTTCCAACTATAGATATTTTTTATTAATATTATCGGATCAACGTTCAAGAGGCATTTGCATCAGGAGTTCGTCTCAGACGTGCAAAATATGGCATTTCGGGCAACAAACTCGACTCTAAACTAGTTTGTGCATTCATATATACCTTATATGACAACATCCCTTCACTAACATCTAATTGGTCAAAAATATTTGATTCCACATAAGGCTTGCTTCTTTACCTTCATATGGGGGCGTATCACAAAAGCATTCCTAAAAATTATATTCTTATACCTAAAAAGTTACATTCTTATACTAAGCTTACATGATTTATAAAAAAAAAAAATGCAAAAGCAAATATTGGAATATGCTCACAAAAGATAATCCATACACACAACTTTAAACCTTCTCTGTTAAAGTCAGCCTACATTTCTGCTATCAACATGTGCTGAAAAGTCTTTGTTCCCTGTCAGAACAGAAGGAGGGGCTACTCCCCCCCCCCCGAGTTCCACAAACTCCGATTTTGCCTATCTAGTCCTTTAATACAATTTCAAAGTAAAATATATATTCTAATCTACAGTTTTTACCTGAAGCTGCATAAGTAAATTCCTAGTTTATAGTTTTAATGGAATACTAAAATTTACTAAACTTAATTCTGGATCTATACAATACACATGTGTATCCAATTAGTGTTTCATGCTGCAAAATCAGGGCCTCTTGGAATGTAAGGCAACCAGGTCAAAGGCCAACCCCTGTCTGCCTATAACTTCCCTAGGGATCTCCTTAGACCAGACTGGACACACATTTGAACAATGAAACCGTATAAACTTAAGCTTTGCCATCTGGAGCAAATTTTCTATGACGCTTATTAATCACGCTAATGTCCTAAATTGCATTCCTTCTCCTTCAAGCACACAGCACATGTGGGGTTTATCCAAATCAATATGATACAAGTATTTCTCCCTTTTTGTCTTTTGGTTCTATACCCAGTTTTATCCAATATTCTGGTTTTATATACATATGTATAGCCACTAATTACACATTTTCACCTGCTCTTGGATTAGGCCCTATCTAGCAACAGGTGCAACAGGTTTTTCTAACTAATGAATCCTGTGCAATGTGAGAAAGCGTAATGGCTGAGTTTTGATTTCATGTTTGCTCATTTCACCAAACCCACCTGTCCAGATTAATAAGCTGCCCCCCCCCCCCCCACCTAGGCTTATCTAAGGCACAGAACTACTTTAGAACCTAGTCATATTAAGTTAAAGAACATGTGCGAGGATGGTCTTGTAGAGTTTGATTGTCAAAGAGTAGCTTCAGTTTCTTCCGGAAATAGGTGTGGTTGGTTTCTGTTCTTATTCTCTCTAAGTTCATTCCAAATGAAGATTCTTATGTACTTGAGGTTTTCATCCACTGGTTGAATATTTTGGATCAACATCTACAGTTTACAATGCATCGTCATCAAGAACAGATAGAATTTTTGGATGTGTTAGTAAAAAGGGATGGTTCCCATTTTTCCACTAAATTATATAGGAAGACAGTAACCGGGAATACATTACTCTATTTTGGGAATTTCCATCCTTCTAAGCTGAGATGTAACCTCCCTGTAAGTCAGTTTTTACACCTATGTCGAATCTGTTCATCACTGGATAAATTTAAGATCCAATTTATAAAAGTTAGAACAACATTTTTTTGCTAGAGGAAACACTAAAAAAATCAGTAAGACAAGCTTTTTTGCGAGCTAGATTTGCTCAGTGGGATCTGTTACTGGCAGATTCATGATCTAAAAAAAGATAAATGGATAGGATGACATGTATATTATCCTATTCAAGGGCTGCTGAAAAATTGATACAACTGATGCAGTCCTATTGGCTAGTATATCAATTACACCTGAGTTTAAGAGAGTTTCCCAGGATAGCCTATAGTCAGGGGAAAACTATTGGGTAAATGTTAAATTTCCAAAAATTTGGGGTTAAGAAAAAAGATATGATAAAAGGGTACCATAGGAGATGTGATAGATGTCAATGGTGCCCCTTGACTATTGAGGGAGAGACATGGCAGGTGCCAGAGAAGGATTATATATTAAAATCTAAAATGATAACAGATTGTAATAACAAAGCAGTAATTTATGCGATAATATGTCCTTGTGATCTGGTATATATCGGACATACAAGTAGGCTGATAAAACTTCAGCCAGATGAGCACAAGTCGAGAATAGCAGTCGAGACTCTGCAAGCAGCATTGATACAGCATTGGTTGCAAAAAGACCATCATATTGAGGATTTACATTGGCGGGTGCTTGATCAATTAGAACAAGAGAGGGAAGATGGTACTGCAGAGAGATATTTAAATGTAAATTTTTCCGATATGTGAAAGGGAAACAGCCAGCGAAGGAGGAGGTGGGGCCCCTGGATGAGGGTGACCGGAAGGGAGTGGTGAAAGAGGAAAAAGAAGTGGCTGGTAGGCTAAACAAGTTCTTCTCGTCGGTCTTTACAATAGAGGACACATCCAGTGTGCCAGAACCGGAAAAAATCTTCAGGGGAGATCAAGAGGGGAAATTATCATGCATGGAGATAAGCCTCGAAGACGTTCTCAGGCAGATAGATAGATTAAGAACGGACAAAGCTCCGGGCCCAGACGGGATCCACCCGAGAATACTGAAAGAGCTCAGAGATGAAACAGCAGAGCTACTGCAGCATATTTGCAACCTGTCCTTGAGAACAGGGGTAATCCCGGAGGACTGGAAGATAGCGAATGTTACACCGATCTTCAAAAAAAGGATCGAGAGGCGACCCGGGAAACTACAGACCGGTGAGCTTAACCTCTGTTCCGGGGAAGATGGCCGAATCACTGATCAGGGAAGGTATCAATGAGCATATAGAAAAAAATAATCTGATGAGATCGAGCCAGCATGGTTTCTGTAAAGGCCGATCATGCCAGACAAATCTACTGCATTTCTTTGAGGGGATAAGTAAGCAATTGGACCAAGGTGACCCAGTAGACATTATATATCTAGATTTCCAAAAAGCCTTCGACAAGGTGCCCCATGAGCGCTTACTGAAGAAACTGTGGAGTCACGGGGTGGAAGGGGACGTGCACAGATGGATCAAAAATTGGCTGGCGGACAGGAAACAAAGGGTAGGAGTAAAGGGGCACTACTCTGACTGGATAGGGGTCACAAGTGGTGTTCCGCAAGGGTCAGTGCTGGGACCACTGCTGTTCAATATATTTATTAATGATCTAGAAATGGGGACAAAGTGCGAAGTTATCAAGTTCGCGGATGACACAAAACTCTCCAGCAGGGTCAGAACTGTTGAGGAATGCAAAGAACTGCAGAGCGACCTGAACAAACTGAGTGAGTGAGCAAAAAAATGGCAGATGAGCTTCAATGTGGAGAAATGTAAGGTCTTGCACATAGGGAAGGGGAACTCCATGTACAGCTACGCGATGGGAGGGAGGGTACTCGGGGAAGGCAGCCAAGAAAAAGATCTGGGGGTATTGGTGGATAACACAATGAAGCCGGTGGCACAATGTGCAGCGGCCTCAAAAAAAGGGAACAGAATGTTGGGCATTATCAAGAAAGGTATCACTACCAGAACGAAGGAAGTTATCCTACCACTGTATCGAGCAATGGTGCGCCCACATCTGGAATACTGCGTCCAATACTCAAGAAGGACATACCTCAAGAAGGACATAGCAATACTCGAGAGGGTCCAGAGGAGGGCAACGAGGATGATAAAGGGTATGGAGAACCTTTCATTTGCCGAACGGTTAGACAGGCTGGGGCTATTTACCCTGGAGAAGTGGAGACTGAGAGGGGACATGATAGAGACTTATAAAATCATGAAAGGCATAGAGAAGGTGGATAGGGACAGATTCTTTAGACTAGCAGGGACAACTAAAACAAGAGGTCATTCAGAAAAACTGAGAGGAGACAGATTCATAACAAATGCAAGGAAGTTCTTCTTCACTCAGAGGGTGGTGGACACCTGGAACGCGCTTCCCAGAGAGGTGATAAGACAGAGTACAATTCTGGGGTTCAAAAAGGGACTGGATGACTTCCTGGAAGCGAAGGGGATTACAGGGTACAGATAGAGGTACCTTACAGGACATTGAGCGAATAGGGTATGGATATTTTAGGTTAGGTAGGGAACACTTTCAGGTCATGGACCTGGGGGGCCGCCGCGGGAGCGGACTGCCGGGCACGATGGACCCCTGGTCTGACCCGGCAGAGGCAATGCTTATGTTCTTATGTAAAAGAACAAAGATGGATATAAAGATTACAAACAGTAGAGCCGGGTAGATTAAATGGGGAGTTAGACTGGACATCTTATTCTGCCATCTTGACACAATAAGATTTGAAGTAGTCGGATGACATGGGGTGATTTAGGTAGGTGTTTAAGATTGGTAAAACTTCTCTTGAAAAAACTAATAATAGTGAAGGGCTGTTAATTATATACTATTTTGTTCTAGGGAAGGATCCTTGAAAAAGCAAGATTGCGAAACATGTTGTGTCCAATCTTCCCAGATTGTATTGTTAAAGATAAGTAATAAGGAGACTTTCTTACTTAAATATTTATACTGGATTTAAGAAATTTAAGATTGAAAGTAAATTTTAAAGAATTTTAATATTGTAAAAGTAAACAAAAGTAAATAAAATTGAAAGCCTATAGTGGGTGGACTGGTGACGATATGACACGTTAAGCTTAACTGCTATGAGAGTATTTGAGTGGTAAGTGATGTCACTGAGGTCCAGGTGAATCAAATAAAAGGTTGTGAAGTATTGTAAAGGCATTAGTGAGTAATATTTGGCACTTGGGAACCATGGTGAATAGACATGTTGTAAACTAGTATTTAGATATATAGAGGGGCATAATCAAAAAATATGTCACTAATTGCCCAAAGTTGGCAGTGTCTAAAGTCCAGTCTTGAAAAATACGACCAAATTTTTTTTTGCCAAGAATCATCTAATTATACGTCCAGCCATTTGATCGTATAGACTGATAAGTCGTCTATCTTTATACCCTATTCTCGTACAAAAATTCATCTAAGTCAAAAATGCCTAGAACAAGACCTTTTGGACATGGGAGGGGCCAGCAAAGTGATGGACTGAACACCCAGACATGGCAATACAGTAGTGGAGCACCTTACAGGGCACTGCTGCGAACTTCACAAAAAGGGTACCACATAAATATCTTACAAGAACTCCCTTATAGGTCATGGTGAGCCCCCCAAAACCTATTAGACCCACCTGTCTACAACCCCGATAGCCCCAGACTACTTAAGCCACCTCTGTGCTGCTCTACTAGGCTTTCCAGGTTCTGGAAGTAAGTATGTACGTTTTTATTCCGATTTTTATGGTGTTGTGGGGGGGTCAGTGATAACTGGGGCAGTATGTGAAGGTCTATACTTTGTGTCTACAGTGGTTATCTGGTCACTTTGGATAACTTCTGGGCACTTAGACCTGTTTTTACATTGCCTAAGTCACAACGTACAAGTTCAGTCTAGGCCAGGGGTGCCCACACTTTTTGGGCTTGCGAGATACTTTTAAAATGACCAAGTCAAAATGATCTACCAACAATAAAATTTTTTAAAAAACACAACGCACACTGTACGCATAGAAAATGTTAATTCCTATTCCAGGGTTTTTCAAAGAGGTCAAAGCAGATGACTCTATGCACTATCACCTCAGTAACAACCATACAAAAATAGACAAATATACCCCCCTCCCTTTTTACTAAACCACGATAGCAATTTTTAGAGCGCAGGGAGCTGCGCTGAATGCCCAGCGCTGCTCTCGACGCTCATAGGCTCCCTGCGCTAAAAAACTATTGCGGTTTAGTAAAAGGGGACTTTAGTGTAAAATATAGACAGCAGATATAAATTCAGACACATTTTGATCACTAAATCTATATATATAAAATCGGAGGTATGTATGTGTGTATGTACGTGTGTCTGTGTGTGTATGTGCCGCGATCACGCAAAAACGGCTTGACCGATTTGAACGAAACTTGGTATGCAGATCCCTCACAACCTGGGGTGATATGTTCTGGGGGTCTCGCGGCCCACCTGCACACGTGGGCGGAGCTACAAACAGAACATCAGATTTCACCCATTCATGTCACACATTGCCTGGAATATAATCACCAGTTTACCGATTTGAAATGTTGTGTGATTGACCATATTCCTGATGAAATTTTGGACAGACAGCGGCGTTTGTTGAGAGCAGAACAACAGTGGATTCATAGGCTGAATAGTGAAGAACCGGATGGTCTAAATTCAAAACTTGAATGGAGCGCATTCTATTAACAATAACTTAAACATAGAAAATTATATACATAAGGAGACAGGGTAAAAGAAAAGACAAAAACTAAAACATCTTTTTAATTCAAGTGTTATAACAGTCAGTATTTTTCATTAACATACACTTCTTTAACATTTTTCAATGGTGAAACTTGCCACGTATTCACTTCCGGGTTCATCACCCGGGAGTGCTATATTAATCCCAATACAGTCGTGGTGTAGCCATCTTTTGATCTTGAGATGCGTTTTGCGTCCAGCTTAAAGGTATGTCTTCGAGGCTTTTTTCTTGAACTGGTTCATAGAGTTACGTTTCCAGTCTATTTATTAATTGGAGCATTGTTTAAATTTTTGGTTACAGTGCGATCGGATTGCTATACACCCTGAGGCAGCAGAGATGTGAAACGCTGGCCATCGTCGGTGTACCGATCTATCTATTGATAAGTGGAAATTTTCCTCTATCTTTATACCATAAGAAGTCCTGCTTTAAGTTCACTATTGTGGGAGCTGGTCTGGAGGTTTTTTGCCAGTGAGGTGTTCGCCCGACCACCTTGGACCACCATTGTGGTGGTGGAAGGGTTCCTATCTGAGGCTTTTTCCTCCAGCAATTTGAAACTCCCCTAATTGGAACTATAGCAGCACTAATCATTCATGACATCCTGTTCATATTTCTAGTGAAAGTGTTTGCTTTAACATTATTGATTTTTCACTTTTCCGTGTGTTTTTTGCTATATATAATGGAAAAAATGTAAACAGCTGCCATTCTCACAGTAAATCAAAAACGGCTTGACCGATTTGAACGAAACTTGGTATGCAGATCCCTCACTACCTGGGGTGATATGTTCTGGGGGTCTCGCGGCCCACCTGCACACGTGGGCGGAGCTACAAACAGAACATCAGATTTCACCCATTCATGTCAATGGAAAAAATGTAAAAAGCTGCCATTCTCACAGTAAATCAAAAACGGCTTGACCGATTGAACGAAACTTGGTATGCAGATCCCTCACTACCTGGGGTGATATGTTCTGGGGGTCTCGCGGCCCACCTGCACACGTGGGCGGAGCTACAAACAGAAAATCTTATTTCACCCATTCATGTCAATGGAAAGGATGTAAAAAGCTGCCATTCTCACAGTAATTCCAACTATAAAACACTTTATATGACACTATAACCACTAGGGAAATCTTTTCTATTCTACCACGGACACCATACATATAGAGTTTGTATGTTCTAACTGTGTTTGTAACTGTTTCCTTCATGCACCCCAGTTCATAATGTTATTACATTACATGAGTACTCACATATGCTGAACTAGGCACACAGGTTCCATTCTGAACCGGGGAAAAACTGCATGGAGTTTCTTTTCAACCTGAGTTTCCACATATTGAGTTGTTTAAATCAATACTGAAACTTTTGGATGCCACTTATTCCAACAGATCTTCCTTTTCAGTTTAAGAGATTGCTAATTCCAGTGAGACTTGCATTCATTCACCACTATAAAGTATCTTTATTTGAATCCATTTACAGTGTTATTGCTATAATTAAATACCCGTGCAACGCCGGGGCATCAACTAGTTTAAAATAAAATCATTTTTCCTACCTTGTCTGGTGATTTCATGAGTCTCTGGTTGCACTTTCTTCTTCTGACTGTGCATCCAATCTTTCTTCCCTTCTTTTAGCCTGTATGCTTCCTCTCCTCCAGACCTCATTCCTTCCCCCAACTTTTCCTTCCTCTTCCCTGCCCTTTCTTTCTCTCTGCCTCCCTTTCTTTTTTTTTCTGTTTCTCTTCTTTCCTTCTGTCTCCCTGCCTGCCCTTTTTCTTTCTTTCTCCCTGCCCTCCCCCAAGCCACTGCCATCGGGGGACCAGGACCCAAACCGCCACCAATAACAGGCCCGAAAGCCGACACCGCCCCAAGCTGTCCCTGCTTCGGACGACCAGCATTCCTCTCCCCGACGTCAATTCTGCCGTCGGGGAGAGGAAGGCTGATTGGCCCAAGATCGCGATCGACCTATTGGGGGAAATGCTGCCGGGTCCTGCCTTCGCGGAAACAGAAAGTAGGCAGGACCCGGCAGCAAGAAGAGCAAATGCTTCACTAACCTGACTCCCGCCTTAGCCCATAGCGAACGCTTGCTTCAGGGCTCTCAACATGTGCGTGCCGGCTTCCCTTCTCCCCCCCCCCCCGGACATAACTTCCGGTTTCTGAGGGAAGAGAAGGGAAGCCGGCACGCACACGTTAAAGCCACGGAGCATAAGTTCGCTACGGGCTGAAATCTCCAAGCCGGTTTTTTTTTGTTTTTTTTTAATGTTCAGCAGCGGCGGCAGCAGCAGATGATAGCTGGGTGGACCGCCCAGCTAAAAGGCCCTAGAGAGAACACTGGAGAGGAAGGCTGATCGGCCCGGTAGATTAGGACGGCAACACAAGTCTATCACGGAGCCCGGGATGGGCTCCGCGATCGACTCGCGTTGCCTTCCTGAGCTACTGGTCGATCGCGATCGACGTGTTGGGCACCCCTGGTCTAGGCAGTCTCGTTAAACTTTAGGGGCAGGCCAGGGACAGAGCCAGCATTTAACTTGTTAGCAGTGATATTCAGTCTACTAACCAGCTAAGTGAGCAGATAAAGTTAGGAAGCTGAAAGGCTAGCTGGTGTGAATAATACAAGAAGGATTCTAGCAAAGCGTGAAAAATAGTCTAGAACTTGGCAGATAAGATTTCATGCTAAAATTGAAGGGTAATGCTGCATTTAGGCTGCAACAACTCAAGTACTTCTATGCATGAAACAAAAGCAGAACTTGGGGGTAATATCTGATGATCATAAGATGGCCAAACAGGTAGAAAATGTGATAGCAAAAGACAGAAGGATGCTTGGACACATATGGAAAAGAATGACTATCCAGAAAAAAGCAAGTGAGACTAGCTCTGTATGAGGTTGTAGCATGACCTCATTTAAAGTACTGTGTAAAATTCTGAAGACCACGCCATCAAAAATATACAAACAGGATAGAATCAGTCCAGGGGATGGCTGCTAAAATAATCAGTGTTTTTCATTATAAACCATACAGAGACAGACTTAAAGATGGATGAAAGGCGGGAGAAGAGAGATATGAGAGAAACATTTAAATACCTCTGTGGCATAAATGTACAGGAGGCAGGCCTCTTTCAATTGATAGGAAGCTATGTAAAGACGATGCATAGAATGAAGGAGAAAGGGGATAGATTCAGGAGTAATTTAAGGAAATATTTCTTTATGGATAGGGTAGTGGATGAAGTGAAGATGAAAAACTCAAATTATGGTTAGATTCAAATAGGTTGTCCCTCAACATCAATAAATCAAAATTAATGATTTTTCCTTTTAAAGAGGGAATAACTCTTCAGGCCCCCTTAAAATTTGAATCCCTCCCAATTAAAGTCGTACCCACTTTAAAGCTGTTAGGAGTCACTCTTGACTGTAAATTTTCCTATCACAATCATATTAGTACGGTGGTCCAGAAATGCTTCCACCGCCTTAGAATGATATGTTCCCTTTCTAAACTACTAGATCCAGCATCTCTGAATACACTTATCCACTCTTTGGTAATTTCTTGTATAGATTATTGTAATGCCCTTTATAAGGGCATTACAAAAAAGGAAATAAGACGCCTTCAGATAGTGCAGAATACTGCTATAAAGATCATTTATGGCGCAAAGAAATATGACCATGTTTCTCCTCCTCTACTCAATGCATATTGGCTACCCATTGAACATAGAATTAGCTATAAAATTTTACTATTAACTTTTACAACTCGCTCAAACAATCAACCAGAGTTTATTGATAGAATCCTAATTCCCTAGTATCCTACTAAATCTCTTCGTTCTATGTCACAGAATCTTCTTGTTGTACCATCATTAAAACTAATTAACACAATGAGATCCAACAATTTCGCTGTCACTGTATCCTCTCTTTGGAATTCGCTGCCCAATCACTTACAGATCGAATCCACGATAAAGCAATTTAAAGCAAAACTAAAAACATTCTTATTACAAGATGCTTTTGGATAAATACTGTCCTTTTAAGGACTAAAACAATTACAGCTTCTACCCTCACCTATTGTTTTACCCTAAGTGTGATTTCTCTCAAAGATTGTAGTTCTACCCTTCTTCCCTAATTGTGTGCAGTTAGTATTTTATATTTTTGTATGTGTATACTAACCTAACCCGGTTCTCTGCAACTTGTTTTGTTTCTTTTAAAATATTATTTTATTACTGTATATCGCCTAGAAATTTGATTAAGCAGTATAACAAATTTTTTAATAAATTTGAAACTTGAAATTCATCAAAAACAATTAATAAGTCCATTCTGCCTGCTTCCAATAGATCTTAGGAGTAATGTTAGGAAATTATTTTTCACAGGATGGTGGATGCCTGGAATGCCCTCCCGAGTGAGGTGGTGGAGAGGAAAACAGTGACAGAATTCAAAAAAGCATGGAATAAACACAGAGGATCTCTAATTAGAAAATGAATGGTATAACTTAAAGAACTAAGGCAGACTTGCATGGTTTGTATCCCATATATGGTTATTTGCTGTGGGATGGGCTGGGGAGGGTATCAATGGGAACACAAGTAGCTTGGAACATGAGGACATTACTGGCCACACTTTACGGTAGGTATCCTGCAAATAATGGGATGGTTGGATAGGCTGGAGTGAGCTTGGATTGCAACTCCAGCAATTGGAACATGGACAGTACCAGGTGGACTTTACAATCTATGGCCCAGAAATATCAAAGAATAAAGACAAGTCAATTTAACCACATGCATATGTATAACTAATGGTCTTTATCTGCCATCATTGACTATATTACTGAAAAAAAAATTGCTTAGAAAGTAGATCAGTGATTCTATTTAATTTTTATACTTCATATATCTGTCAAGTCTCATAGCTTTATTGTTTAACTCTTTATCTAGTAACTAGTGTTTTAGCCCGTTACATTTGTTACAGTAACGGGTGCTAGAATAGCCCCACCTATACTCTGACCCTGATTCTGACCCCACCCATGCCCCGCCTCTATCATGCCCGGACCCTGTCCCCCACTGATCCCAGTCCCACCACCTTACCTTTCACCATTTCCTTTGTACCCTTTTGGCCCTCATAGATCCTCCATTACATTTATTACCTGACAGGGTCTTTACTTACCCGAGGCGGCAGCAGCAGTCCTGACGTACCAACCTTTGCTCCCTCAGTACCCCAAAGCAGCAGTGGTCCTACCATTTCCATCTCTCCCTTTCCCCCTTTCACACCCTTTACCATCTCTCTCTGACCCTGTTTTACCCCTTTTGCCATCTTTCCCTTTCCTGTCCCCTCTGTCCTTCCCCAAGACCATCTCTCTCTCCTGCCCCTCCACACTCCTTGAAGTCTAGCTCTCCCTATCCCCTACCATCTTTCCTGGTCCCCCTAGTAGCCCCTCTGTCCTTTTCATCCATCTGTCTCTGTCTCTCTCTTCTTTCCTCACTTGAGTCCAACATCTCTCCCTTCTCCCACTCCATCCTCCGAATCCATCAGCTCCTGCCTCTGCGGAGCTCTCGCAGCTCTTCCTCGTCCTCCTCCAGCTTCAGCTCTGGCTCTGGGCTCGGCTGCCACGGCCTGCAGCCGCTGAAAGCCACCGCAGCCTGCAGCTGCTGCGGCCGACATCCGCCTCGAGGGGAGAGAGAGAAAGAGATTCTCGTGTGCGCCGGGAAAGGGTGCACGGAAGGGGGGGAGGGAGCCACGACAGCGGCGAACGACGGCGGTGAAGTTACAGTGAAGGAGAGAGGGAGTAGAAGCACGCATGCGCACTCTTGCCCGCAGGGCCCTACAGCTCAGGGAAAACGGAACACGCAGGTGGGAGTGCGCATGCGCACTTAGGGTTTTATTATCTTAGATGAAGATGTTTGTGTTTAATATGTTTGTTTCTGATGATTTTTCAATATAACAAGAAAGTTTCTGCTTCTATGAGGACTGAATGCAAAATTCAAGGATACCAAATACTGGCCCAAATACTGAGTGACTGAGCTTTTACTGCGGTTACCAATGATAAAATACCTCCGGGCTTGGCCGCGGCGGCCTGCAGCCGTCGACAGCCGCCACCCGCCTCGGGGGAGAGAGAGAGAGAGAGATTCTTATGTGCACCGGGAAAGGGTGCACGGGGGGGAGAGGGGGCCATGACAGCAGCGAACGACGGCGGCAAAGTTACAGTGAGGGAAGGAGGGAGTAGAGGCGTGCATGCGCACTCTTGCCCGCGGGGCCCTACAGCTCACGGAAAATGGAACACGCATGTGGGAGTGCGCATGCATGCTTAGGGTTTTATCTTAGATATATCCTTTTTGCAATAACTTATACTGTTTCTCCCACCAAATACCTGCTTGTGCCAAGGAAGATGAATCTATAATGTTTATGGAGTTGAAGTATTGCTTTACTTGTAAATAGGCCAATTTATGAGTAATAATCTGTCTAGTTTTCAACTGCTCAAAAGAAGGAAATGCTCCATCATTCAGAACAGCTGTCAAATTTCTGCATTCCCTTAATTGCAAAAGATGAAGTTCTGAATTACCAGTTCCCAGAGAAGACACAATAGAAAGAGAGGAAAATGATGTCAGATAAAGATCATAAGGCCTAAGCTCTACAATCTCTTCCTTTCCCTCAGAGGAACTTGTACAATATTTTCTGTCAACATGACAGGCCATGGCTGAGGCCAGCTGGCTGCCCAATCCAAAGGTGTGGATCAAGATAATAGCCAGAAGTCGCCACACTTAGTCTATCTGGAGCCAGCTCATGTCTGTGCATTCAGCAGTCCAGCTAAACTCCAAACCAGGGTGGCAGGGATAAATATCAGCACTTGCCAATGACTGCGCCTTGTTAATACCAGCACAGTGAGCTGAGGGTGAACTGATGCCAGAGAACCTCCTTGGATTATGACTTGCCCTTCAATAGATGACTGGTCCAGAGCCAAGCCAAGTTCACAGCTGAATGACTCCTCCACTTAAATTTGGGCTGCCTCAAGAGATCTGCTACTCCACCCTCAGCAGCTGCACTGATTACCATAGTTTATACTGCCAGTTCTTAACTTGTACCAACAACCTGTCTAGCCAGAGAATAATAATAAGAACATAATAATAGCCTTACTGGGTCAGACCAATAGTCTATCCAGCCCAGTAGCCTATCCTCACAGTGACCAATCCAGGTCACTAGTACCTGGCAAAAACCCAAAGAGTAGCAACATTCCATGCTACCAATCCAGGGCAAGCAGTGGTTTCTCCCATGTCTGTCTCAATATTAGACTATGGATTTTTCCTACAGGAAATTGTCCAAACCTTTCTTAAAGCCAGCTACGCTATTCACGCTTACCACAATCTCTAGCAAAATGGTAGAAACAATTATAAAAAATAAAATTGTGGAACACGTAGACAAACATTATTTAATGAGACAGAGTTAGCATGGGTTCAGCCAAGGGAGATCTTCCCTCATCAATTTGCTTGACTTCTTTGAAAATGTGAATAAACATGTGGATAAAGATCAGCCAGTTGATGTAGTGTATCTAGATTTTCAGAAAGCTTTTGATAAAGTTCCTCATGAGAACCTTCTGAGAAAATTAAAGAGTCATGGGATAGATGGCAAAGTTGAGTTGTGGATTAGGAATTGGTTATCAGATAGAAAACAGAGGATAGGGTTAAATGGTCATTTTTCTCAATGGAGGAGATTAAACAGTGGTGTGCCTCATGGATCTGTCTTGGGACCAGTGCTATTTAACTTATTTATAAATGACCTGGAAATTGGAACGATGAGTGAGGTGATTAAATTTACAGATGACACTAAACTGTTCAAAGTTTTTAAAATGCATGCGGATTGTGAAAGATTGCAGGCAGACCTTAGGAAATTGGAAGACTGGGTGTCCAAGTGGCAATGTTTCACAATCCACATGCGTTTTAACAACTTTGAACAGTTTAGTGTCATCTGCAAATTTAATCACCTCACTTGTCATTCCAATTTCCAGACCATTTATAAATAAGTTAAATAGCACCTGTCCTGTTTATTCTCCTTCATTGAGAAAAATGACCATTTAATCTTACCCTCTGTTTTCTATCCAATAACCAATTTCTAACCCACAGTTGCTCTTTGCCACCTATCTCATGGCTTTTTAATTTTCTCAGGAGACTCTCATGAGGAATTTTGTCAAAAGCTTTCTGAAAATCTAGATACACTACATCAACCGGCTCACCTTTATCCACATGTTTATTCACACCTTCAAAGAAGTCAAGCAAATCAGTGAGGCAAGATCTCCCTCAGCTGAACCCATGCTGACTCATGTTTGCCTATGTGTTCCACAATTTTATTTTTTATAATTGTTTCCACCATTTTGCCCAACACTAAAGTCAGGCTTAACGGTCTGTAATTTCTTGGATCTCTCCTCGACCCCTTTTTATAAATCAGCGTAACAATCTTCAGGTATTAAAGACGATTTTAGCGACAGATTACAGATCACTAGCAGCAGGTCAACAATTTCATGTCTGAGTTCTTTTTGTACCCTGAGATGTATACCAACTGGTCCAGGTGATTTATCACTTTTTAACTTGTCAATTTGGCTTAGTACATCTTCCAGATTCACCAAGATTTCTTTCAGTTCCTCCCGATCATCACCCTTAAAAACAATTTCCAGTTCAGGTAGATCTCTTACATCTTCTTCTATAAAGACCAATGCAAATAATTAATTCAGTTTTCCGCTATGGCTTTATCCTCCTTGAATGGCCACTAGTCAGTTAGAAACTCTATAACTTACAATAATACAGTATACACTGACAGTATGTATCAGACTGAAGACAGTCTCAGTTCCCTTTATATTGACTGTTCCTCCACTTTGGATCCTTCCTTGCTCTACCGGCCTTCCATAGTAGCAAAGTTAAAATAGGTATGGTGCACCATTGGATCGGAATGAAGCTTTGATCTAGTAACAGACTGGAAAATTTTTTACCTTAATTTATAATGTATTCCAGTTTATTTTGCTGTGTTTGTTGAATTTCTGCTTTTTCTCTGTTTAATTTCTTTATTTTCATCTCTGACTTTTTCTGCTTGATATTGTAATTTATATGTTTATTATTTCTGTTTTTCCTCTTGGATCTTGTGGGTCATTTATTACTAATTTTTCTGAAGTTGTTTTCTGGGATGTCTTCTTCTTTCTTTCCTCCTTTAAATTTTATCTTTTTATTCTAGTGATGTTTTCTCTTAGGCACTTTAGCTTAGATCAGGGGTGTCAAAGTCCTTCCTCGAGGGCCGCAATCCAGTCATGTTTTTAGGATTTCCCCAATGAATATGCATGAGATCTATTTGCATGCACTGCTTTTATTGTATGCTAATAGATCTCATGCATATTCATTGGGGAAATCCTGAAAACCCGACTGGATTGCGGCCCTCGAGGAAGGACTTTGACACCCCTAGCTTAGATTGTGAGTCCGCTTGGGACAGAGAGGGAAGTTCAAGGTGCCTATTGTTTTAGTTTTGTAAACTGCTTAATACTCATATACAAACGGTATATCAAATACAATAAATACAATACAAAATACAATACAATAAGCTAGTGCTATTTTTATAGCAACTAGAAATGTGGCACGGAGTACCTGTTCTCTAGTTTTTGGAAGAACACTAGGGTTCAGGGAGAATAGGGTAGGTATTCAGGGAGTCTGAGAAGACTCAAAACTGTGTTAAGTCTAGGGTTACCATATGGCTCCAGAAAAAGGAGGATGGATTGAGACATTTAGATTTTACTTCCATTGACAGCAATGGAAGCAAGGAGGGCAGATTGAAATATCTGGGTTTTACTTCCATTTAAAGCAATGAAAGTAAAACCCAGATGTCTCAATCCGTCCTCCTTTTCTGAAGCCATATGGAAACCCTAAAGTCAGGAGTAGGAGTGTTAAACTCTTATCAGGTTTGTTGTATCTTGGGGGTAAGCAGAGATCAGTATCTAGGCAGCCTTGTAATTAGGTTGAGGATAGGAAGAAAGGGAGTACAGGCTGGAAGGCATTTGTCAAACAAGCCAGCATGCTGACCCTGTAATACAGGGTCAACATGCTAGCCCTTTTCATCACCTTTTCTGGTGTCATTAACTTTCTAATTGACCCTCAGAAAGTTAATGTTGTTATGTGCAAGAAGATATGAACTTAGAATCAACCTTGTTTAAATAATTAACGGATTTTATTTATTTTTTTTTTTTTCCACCCACATGGCAGCCATTAATTTTTCTGTTGCACTTTCAACTTAAAAGCAGATACCCTGCCTCATGAGCATAGTTGTTTGGAAACACACACCACTGAGATGTGCACTTACAACATTATGAGAACAGTGCATTTTAAACTCATATTACCAAAGAAAATGTTAGATTAGAATGAAAACTGAAAAAATGACATTTTAAGCATATGTCAAAATAAGTATATAATTGTACTAGGATATTGTGATGTTCTTTCAAAGAGAATGGATGTTTTCTTTTCTATGAGACATATTACTAGTGGTTCTTTTTCCACCCAGAGGTGTTATGCTTCCTTGAGAAGCTTGTACCTTTCAAATGTCTCAGAATGACACAAAAACAACAATGAATGTTATTCAATAAAAAATGTGTAGCGTTTTAACTGCTGCACGCTGTGGAAGCTCGTACTGACAGGCCTAAGTAGCTGATGTCGGTTCTTCACACCTTTTGCAGGCAATCTCCGCTCCTGATGAAGTGGCGAAACGGAGCTGTGTCTATTCACTGTTTTTTTACTTTTGAACGAATATTATGAATTTCACTTTAGCAATTTTTGTTCTCTATTTCATCATTTCAGCGTTAGCTAGTGGTGCTTTATTAAGTTAGTTCTTTCCCATTAGAATAACATGAATTGTTAGTGAGTACGTGCACTTTGCACTTTATATCACATCATAATTCATTCCTATTATTTATCAACTTGCATTTTATATTAGATTTAGATTTCATCATATTGGTATTTATACTTTGCACTTTATATTACCATATTATATTAATTATTGGGTTGGTTTCTAGGAAGTGTATGTATTTATTGTTCCTTTTCCACCTTTCTCCCTTGGTGTATAAGTCTGATACATATATAAAGAATCTTTTTCTGGGAGTGTGATTTTATTCACATGTTTGATAACTTTATAAAGGACTAAATTATGTATGGGGCAGTTCTCATTTAGACTCTGGTCTGGTGCTGGTCACCTATGAGATAAGGCCCGAGCCATAATTCCCCGTTTATTTATCAATGGCTCATACTGATGTCCATTATGTAAAGAACTTTTTCTACTCTATTTATTTTTCCAAGTTCAGACTTTTTAGTCTAAGGGATTAAGTGTGTTATCCAATTGTTAATTGGATTTCATTGCTATAGACAAAACATGGAAAAAAAGTCCTTTCTAAATGAGGTGCATAGAGGGGCATAATTGATAGAATATACACATGCACATGTACACCGCTGATGCTGGATATCCCCCCCCCCCCCCACAACATGCAATAATGAAAAGATGTCTAAAACAGTTTGATTATATGAAGCGTGGATGTCCCACACAGAAACATACAGGGACAACATTTAAAGAAATCCAAAGTCCAACAATTATATGACTGCCTAGACGTACACACTTGGCCATCTATTAGTTGTCCTGCCATTGAAAATAAAATTAATAAAAAGTATTCATCTGACATTAATCATGTTAAATTATTTCATATAATATTGCATTGAGCCATGAAATTCCCTGTGATACACAGAAGATGTGGAATTGCACCTGCCCAGCCTTCCAGCTAGACTGCTGGAAAACACAATAAGGAGCCGTAGAAACATGACTTCCAATCACATTTTTCTTGGAATTGCTATGCTCTCCTAGGGTCCTTTTTACTAAAGTGGAGAAGATTTTGCACTTATCAAATTTTAATAGCAAAAATAAATGTGCGATATGCATAAAGGTTGCACAATAAGTGTTGATAATGGCAGATAAAGGCCAAATGGCTCATCCAGTCTGCCCATCCGCAGTAACCATTATCTCTTTTTCTCTCTAAGAAATCCCATGTGCCTATCCCATGCTTTCTTGAATTCAGACAAAGTCTCTGTCTCCACCAGCTCTTCCGGGAGACTGTTCCACACATCTACCACCCTGTCTGCAAAAAATATATTTCCTTAGATTACTCCTGAGCCTATCACCTCTTAACTTCATCCTATGCCCTCTCATGCCAGAGCTTCCTTTCAAATAAGACACTCAACTCATATATATTTACGCCACGTAGGTATTTAAATGTCTCTATCATATCTCTCCTCTCCTGCCTTTCCTCCAAAGTATACATATTGAGATCTTTAAGTCTGTCCCCATACGCCTTATGACAAAGGCCACCCACCATTTTAGTAGTCTTCCTCTGGACCAACTCCATCTTTTTTATATCTTTTTGAAGGTGCGGCCTCCAGAATTGTACACAATATTCTAAATGAGGTCTCACCAGAATCTTATACAGGGGCATCAGTACTTCCTTTTTCCTACTGGCCATACCTCTTCCTTTGCACCCTAGCATCCTTCTAGCTTTCACCATCACCTTTTCACCATAGTAATAGTTACTGCACACGTGTACTAACAGCGTGCACTAATTTGGCACTGTTAAAATTCAGGTCTCAGCATTATTTTATAAAGGGCTCTTTGGGATGAGTACGCATTATAGAATAACTTTGAGTATCAAATTTGGTTCTCAACTTTGGGTATGAGAATTTATGCCAGCTGAAACTGGGTATAAATCCTGCCGCACAGATTGTGTACCAATCCCTGCTAGTCTCTGGCACTATGCACATCTGTTGTGAATGCCCCTGACCTGCCAATGGCTCTCCTATGGACACACCCCATTTTGAATTGCTCATGATCCAATTTAGGCACACATTGTTACAGAATAATGCATAGCTAGATCAGCACACAAATCATAATTAGTGTCAATTAAATGCTCGTTAACCCATTAACTTGTGATTTTGGGCACCAATCTATTATCATTGCCCAAATTTAGACAACCTTTATAGAATCTGGGGGTAACTGCTTAACACATTTTTGTAAAAAGGCCCCTTTGCTACTGACATTTTAGGGCCTCTTCTATTAAACTGCGCTAGCAGTTTTATAGCACGGGGAGCTGCGCTGAATTGCCCGCGCTGCTCCCGACGCTCATAGAGTTCCTATGAGCGTCAGGAGCAGCACAGGCCATTCAGCATGGCTGTCTGCGCTAAAAACTGCTAGCGCAGTTTAATAGAAGAGGGGGTTAGTGTTACTGCCTAGCAATTTTTGCATATTAAAAATAGTCGAGCTAAAACACAATACATAGAACATTAATCATCAATACAATTAACAATATGTCAGAATTTTTCAGTCACTTTGAATGTTCAAACAAAGTGTCGACCCCCCCAGCTTTAACGCAGGCCTTCAGTTGCTTTAGGAAGTCCTTAACAGCCTTATTGATCGGTTCCTGTGGCCTGCTGGTTCAGATCATCTGCAGTGCTTCCATGAGTTTGGCAATTGTTTGTAGCTTTGGCTGGAGCTTCTGATAGGCCTCCAACATTGCTTCCCAGACAAAAGTCTATGGGCTAGATTCACTAAGACCACGGATTGGATTGGATCGGATCCATGAGCGATCCAATCCGATCCGTAGCCGGGGGGCAATTCACGAAGCACCTCATGCAAATGAGGGTGATCTGAATCACGCCTCCAACCGACCGAACGGATCGCTCTCCAGCGATCCCGACGCATGTGCAGAGCTGGAAAGAAAACTTTTACTACTTTTGGTTTTTACTTTTTCACGAGCCCGTGGTTTTAACCCACTTTAAACCCACGGGTTAAAACCACAGGCTTGCATTACGGGGAAAGGCAGGAGAGTCGGGGTAGAGAGCAGGAGAAGCAGGATTGGGGCAGAGAGCAGGAAATCGAGGCAGAGAGCAGGAGATCGGGGCAGACAGCAGGAGATCGGGGCTGAGAGCAGGAAGAGATTGAGGCAGAGAGCAGATCGGGGCAGAGAGCAGAAGGAAATTGCGGCAGAGAGCAGGGTGGCCAGAGCAGGAGAATTGGGGCAGAGAGCAGGTCAGCCAGAGCAGGAGAATCGGGGCAGAGAGCAGGGCAGCCAGAGCAGGAGAATCAAGGCAGAGAGCAAGATTTTTACACAGGCGACTGGTCCTCAGCAGTCACTTGTTTTTGAATTGGCCAACCTAGTCAGTGTGCCTGCATTTATTTAGAATTGCGTTCTTCCTAGTTTGCATGCCATTTCCCCTCGTTTGCATGCGCGGATCAGATCAGAGGATGATCAGCCATGAGATTAGTAAATCAGGTCAGAGGAAAATCGGGTCACAAAGTGGTCGGGACATGATCGGTGTCCTTAGTGAATCTAGCCCAGTGGTCTCACACTCACGGCCCGAGGGCCACATGCGGCCCGCCAGGTACTATTTTGAGGCCCTCAGGATGTTTATTATAATCACAAAAGTAAAGTAAAACAGTTTCTTGATCATATGTCTCTTTAGCTATAAATTACAATATTATTATTAAGACTTAGCCAAAAGGAAAGATGTATAAACTATAAAGAGTTTTACCTCATGCAAAATTGTCATTTCTTTAATAAGACATAACATAACAACATATTTCTAGACCACATAGCCATAAGTTCAATGCGGTTAACAAAAGATGTTATAATATGAAGAATGCAAGACATTAACTATTTTTTTCTGAGGCCCTCTAAGTAGCTACAAATCCAAAATGAGGCCCTGTAAAGGGTTTGAGTTTGAGACCACTGAAGCCCTATGTCACTTCGATCTCATTAACAGTAAGCTGATACCCCAGGGTTTGGGGGTTTTTTTGTTTTGGTTTTTTTTAAATAATGGTAATTTTATAGTGCAAACATTTTTGAACCTTCTAAAAAGTCTACAGTATAACTTCATTGTGTTTAAAGGCAATCTCATTCCACTGGCCACACAAATGTAGATAGTAATAACAAATAAAGCTGTAAAAATTCACTTTGAAATTTCAAGCAGTTGCTGAGAAAAGACCAAAAAATTCTATGGGGTTACTTTTAGCCCCATCCTGTAGCTATTTAAGCAAGTGTTTATGTTTATTAAGGGCTCCTTTTACTAAGGGACGCTAGTGGTTGTAGCGCACGCTTAGCGCGCGCTACAATACCACGTGTGCTAGACGCTAATGCCTCCATAGAGATTGCGTTAGTATTTTTCATTTAGCATGGGGTTTGCGCGCGTTAATCTTTAGCACGCGCTAAAAACGCTAGCGCACCTTAGTAAAAAGAGCCCTAAATATCCCACAAATGCACAAGGTCAAAATGGATTACAATAATACTAATAATAATAAATCCAACTTCAAAATAAAGGAGTGCCATTAATGATAGGAAATGCATAATTTATTTTATAACACCTTTTATTTACTTCTCCCCCCCCCTTTTATGAAGCCACTTTAGGCTTTTTTATTGCCAGCTGTGGCGGTATTAGCTCCAATGCTCAAAGAATTTCTATGAGTATTGGAGCTAATACCATCACAGCCAGCAATAAAAAAGCCTAATGCGGCTTCATAAAGGGGGGGGGGTAATTTTTTTTAACACACATCATTTTTATAGCACTACTTTTGATACAAAATTCATGTTATTTTGCTGAGAATATTTTTCTAGTAACATCTAAAATCAGACAGTTTTTACCCAGCCAGCTAGCTATGTTCTCTTAAAATTATACAATGAAATGAAGTTTTATGCAAAGATAGTTATACTATTTTATGCATTTCACAAGAAGGTAATATGCCTCATGAATCCAGCGATTGCCTAAATATTTTAGTGTTTCATTTTTTTTTTACCCAAAAGGCACAGGAGCAGACAAAAATTGCCTATTTTCCAGAATGAACTGGCAGCAACGCTACAAGATTATAGTGCTAAAGCTATCATGAGAACGAATAAAAAGAGTCCCATATCTCATTCTCATATACACCTTGTCAAGACAATGAGGTTTTAGAAATTTAATGTCTTCATAAATTCTGCACCACATGACAATCTTCTACTATGGAGTGCCCTGACCTTTTTAAGATTCTGTGTTTTTATTGGCTGGCCATGACAATTCTTTTCTGCGGGTGATCATGGTTGTAAATAGAGGAGAAGTAGAATGACCATGGAGTCAGAAGCTGAATACTGAAAAGGGCAGCATAGTGCAATGCACACAGTAAAGTACTGCACCATGGCTATAATTCATAAAATACATGAGATATTAAAATTCTAATATTTCATCTCATGACATAAATTGTAATGAGACTCGAGAAAGGCACATTAATCCATCTTTGTGAAAAACATTGTAATGAGGAATGAAAGGTACTAGTCTGTAACGTTCTTCATACCATGCTAGGACTGTTATTGCTGTGGTTCTTTAACCATAGGAGGACAATATTAAGACACACTGCTTTGCTTCCAGACAAGCATAGTTTCAAAGGGTGCTTTTTCCTACTGGATATGGGATATGCAGAAAATGTGGATAATCAGGAAAGTAAAGCAAACACATTCATAAAATACTGTATATGGTTGGAGAAAGACAAATGATACTAACAGGGTTGACCTGGATGTTACCTTGTCCATAGAGCTTTGTAGTAGTATCTCTGTAATATGATTTAAGCTATTTGAAGAAACCTCCATAAGTGTAGGCTCAACATTTGGAAGTTGAATGTTTTACAACAGGTGAAGTTAAATAAACCTTTTGCAAAGGTGGCATGGAGTCAGAAGAGGGGAAACAGTCAGCATCTGTGGAAAATTAATGATTCTTACATTTAAGCAGCTCTTCATTTTATTTGCAATTTTGATAGTATTAAGATATCCATTTTTCCTGATGTCTCTAGGAGTTAGGAGTTAGGAGGAAGAAATTTCTTTATCAACAAAAATTTCAGGCATGAGTTCTAAATTTCTGCTCAGATATTCATGTAAATGTATTTTGGTCTTTGATCATTCTTATGTTTTCTATGAGCCAATTGCAAGATTAGTCTAAACTCCTTCCATTATTTATAGTAAATGGCAGCAGATAAAGACCTGAATATTTCTGGGCCACAGACGTTAGAAGTCTAGCTAATACTATCATTAGGTTCCAACTACTGGAGTTGCCGTCGTAGCTCACTCCAGCCTGTCTACACCATCCCAAATTACTGGAGTTCCCGTCGAAGCCCTCCCAAGCTCATTCCAAACCAAATATCCATATACAGGACACAGAATGTGCAAGTGATCCCAGTTCCAGCCCTGGATCTTCATTTTCTGATTAGAGATACTCTGTATTCATCCCACACTTTTTGGAATTCCATTACCATTTTGCTCTCCCCCACCTCTTTGAGGAGGGCATTCCAGGCATCCATCACCCTCTCTGTGAAAAATAATTTCCTAACATTACTCCTATGTCTACCACCCTGCAACCTCAATTTATGCCCTCTAGTTTTACTATTTTACCTTCTCTGGAAAAGATTGGTTCTGTATGAATACCTTTTAATTATTTAAATGTGTGTATCATATCTCCCCTGTTTTTCATGTCCTCTAGAGTATACATATTCAGATCTTCCAGTCTCTTCTTGTATGTTTTTTTTTAGCTCAAACCCCCTGCCATTTATGTCGCCTTTCTTTGGACTGCTTTGTCTTCTTACATCCTTTGTCATATATGGTCTACAAAACTAAAAACAATATTCCAACTCTGTTTTACCAATGACCTGTACAGGGGCATCAACACCTCTTTTCTTCTACTGGTTATAGAAACATAGACATATGATGGCAGATAAAGGCCAAATGGCCCATCTAGTCTGCCCATCCGCAGTAACCATTATCTCTTTCTCTCTCTGAGAGATTCCAGGCCCTCTTGAATTCAATTACAATGCACAAAACCAGTTAGTGGGCACTAAATTGGTTAGTGTGCCTTAGTAAAAGGACCCCAGCATTGATCATTGAGGCAGTCCACTACTCATCTTTCCTTCCTCTGAGCAAATTCTGTTAACCACCACTCTCTGGCATCTGTCCATAAATCAGTTTCTAGTCCAGTTCACCACTTTGCACCCTAACTTCAGCCCATCAAGTTTATTTAAGAGCCTCCCATGAGGAACAGTGTCAAAGACTGTGCTGAAATCTAAGTAAATTACATCTAACACATATCCTTGATCCAATTCTCTGGTCACCCAGTCAAAGAATTCAATCAGATTCATTTGTTCCGAATTACCTTTAGTAAAACCATGTTGCCTCAGATCTTGTAACCCATTAGAATCTAGGAAATTCACTATCCTTTCCTTCATCAATACTTCCATTATTTTTCTAATAACTGTAGTTTCCTGCTTTATCTCTGCCACCACTTTTGAGAAGAAGGGCCACATCTACTCTTCTCTAGTCCCAGGGAACCACTCCCATCTCCAAAGATTTATTGAGCAAATCTTTAAGAGGACCCACCAGAACCTCTTTGAGCTCCCTCAATATCCTCGGATAGATCCTGTCCAGTCCTACTGCTTTGTCCACCTTCAATTTTTCAAGTTGGTCATAAACACTTTCTTCCATGAATGGTGCCATACCACTCCATTCTCGTGTGTAACTTTTCCAGTCAATCGTAGTCCTTCTCCAGAATTTTTTCCGTGAACACAAAACCGAAGTATTTGTTTAGCATATTTTCATTTTCCTAATCACTCTCCACATAGCAATTCATAGCTTCTTTCAGTCTCGCAATTCCATTTTTTGTCATCCTCCTTTCACTAATACACCTGTGTAACAGTATGAGTGAGGATTAGGTTCAGGCCTTTGCCCACACAGCCATACCCAGACACAAGTTGTAAAGAAAAATTCTTTATGGGTCATAAAGAAAATCCTGCACCCTCTTACTTCACAGGGACAGGTATATAAGTAACAGTCTCTTTGTTCAAGTAGCAAAAGTCCTTTTTGCCAAATGTGTTTTTTTGCCAGATTCTTTTAGTTTCATCCAGTATTCCTTTCTATACTCCTTGAGTTGTTTTTTTTATACGAGGAACTTGAACTCTTTTGCCTTTATTTTCTCCATTACTAGTTTGGAGAATCAGATCGGTTTCCTTTTTCTCTTGGTTTTGTTTATTTTCCTGACATAAAGGTTGGTAGCCATTTTTATTGCTCCTGACAGCTTGGACAATTGTTTTTCCACTTCTCTTATGTCCTCCCATCTTATTAGCTCTCTCTTAAGGTACTCCTCCATTTTACTAAAGTCCATGCATTTGAAATTTAGGACTTTGAGTTTTGTGTGCCTAACCTCCTCTTTAGCTGTTATATCAAACCAAACCATTTGATGATCGCTACTTCCCAAGTGGGTACCCACTCGGACATTAGAGATACTCTCTACATTAGTGAGTACTAGATCCAGTATCAATTTTTCCCTCGTGGGTTCCATCACCATTTGCCTGAGCAAAGCCCCATGAAAGGCATCCACGATCTTTCTACTTGTTTCCAAATCTGCAGATGGAACTTTCCAGTCCACATCTGGCAGGTTGAAATTACCCAACAAAAGCACCTCCCCTTTCTTTCCCAACTTTTAGATATCTGCAACTACATCTTTATCGATTTGCTGTGATTGAGCTGGAGGGCTGTAGATAACACCCACATAGAAGTTCCATCTTCTCTTTTCAGAGTGATCCATATTGCTTCTTTGTTTCTCCAGGCCCCCTGCATTTCAGTCGCTTGGATATTGATCTTTACATAGAGATCTACTCCTTCACCTTTTCAACCTTTAAGTTTATAACGTCAAATAACTAAGCTTTTCTATTGTATTAGTTTTTACTGTATTGTAATTTATTGTTCATTTCCTAGTATTGCCTGCTTCCTCAGGCTATATTGCTTTTGGAGCTCCTCAAATGAGGACTTATTTGTTAAAATTTTCTATTTACTAGTTTTTATTATTTATTGAAAAAGTTACACCCCGCCTAAAAACCTAGGTGGTTTCCAAGCAACATATATAATCATTTTTTAAAATTTACATTTTTGTTTAATTACATACGAGTATTGTTATTTCCTGAAATATATTACTACTTTTTCTTGTCAAAATTTTTGCTTTGATGTATCACTTAAAATCAGTCAAATATATATGCCTACTTTCTCATTTTTTTTAACCGTAAATTAAAGTATATGGATCAATATTTAAATCCTGCAGCCAATATTTTTTTTAAACACCAGCACTGAATATAACTACCAAGATATATGGATAGCAGTGACATTCAGCTGCTGAGTAATTTCATAAGGAGCTCCGTAGTTTCAGGTGTCAAGAATGCATATAAATGGCAGTATTTTAATCATTTACTCACAAAAGTGACTACTTGTATGCATAAATGATCTCATACATTATACTGGCCAATGTAAAAGTATGCAAATGGCTCTCTCTTATATATTTAAGTGTGATAGTCAGCACTTAACCACCTAAACAATACTGCATTAACTTCCCCCCTCTACCTTTTTTACTAAACTGAGGTAAAGATTTCTACAACAGCACGGGATGCTAAATGCTCTGATGCTGCTCCTACACTTATAGAATTCCTATGAGCATCAGAGTAGTATATGAACATTTAGCACTGCGGGCCACAGTAGAAACCTTAGGGCTCCTTTTACTAAGCTGCGCTAGCATTTTTAGCATGCGCAGAAAATTAGTGCGGCTAAAACTAATGCCAGCTCTATGGTGGCGTTAGGGTCTAGTGCGCGTGGCAATGTAGCGTGCGCTAAGCGCGCGCTAAAACCACTAGCGCAGCTTAGTAAAAGGAGCTCTTAGTAAAAGGGGGGATAAGAGAGGATTGACCTTTATGCAATCCAGTTTGGCTGCATAACTTAGAGTTGAGTATCAGCACTTAACTGCATAAGTAGCAACTCTGTCCTCAGATTGTCCACAAAAAGCCAGCTTTCAATTTAGCAATCTGGGGCGATATTCAGCAACACTAAGGACCAAATTCTGTAACTGGCACCGATATCAGCGGCCGCCTTAAAAGCGGCTACCAATAGTGTGTTAATCACATATCGGTGCTGGTTTCAGAATTGTGCCTATGGGCCTACATTTCTGGCACCTATCTTTGCGTGACTCGTGCCTACATAGGCGCTTTAGGCTGCTTAACGCCACTTCTGGTGTTGGCCATGCTTACTTTGGCATTTGGCAACCTAAAGCACCTACGAAGGTGTGATTCCAGTTCGTTTTATTTAGATACTACAACCTTACCATTTTTATGCTGTTTCAAACAGCGTTCTTCAATTAACTTAGGTGCTGGTAGGGCACCTATGGTGCAGGTTTTAGAATTTCACCCTGACTGATTAAGTGACACTGAATATCCATTATTTCTAACTGGTTAAATCACTTTGAATATTGATCCCTGTGTTATTATGTAAACTGTATTACTGTGCTAAACCTTTTTAAATTACTTAGGCTGGATTACCAACAATCTCAGCAGCTAACTGTATCTTCCTAAATAAAAATTCTCTTCTACTTACTCGTAGTACCTAAATTTAAACACATATTTTTACTAGGGACCACACTGAGGATCCTAAAAAGTAAATGGACCAGATTTGAGGCATGAATTTAGAGACTTAGGGAAGAATTCTACAAATGGTGCCTAGGCGATTTTCACATGCAACTTAATTTTTTAAATTAGGTTAATTAGCATTTTAATTGAAAATTAAAACCTAATTAAAAAATTTTTTTAAACAATTTAAGTTGTGCACAGATATTCACGCAGCGCCTAGCAATGCCTACATCAAGGCGTCTAGCAGCACCTACCCATACCTAAATGAAAAGTAGGTGTGGTTACGGACAGAGTGTAGGTGTGGTATGAGGTAAATGCTGGTATGTTAAGCCAGGAAAACCCTGGCCTAATATCCTGCAGCCAATCTCACACACAGCCTACCAGCGCCTAACTATCTTTAGGTTCTGCTAGACATGATTCTGTAAATGGCTCCTACATTTGATTGACATGTTGCAGAGGCCCTTTTGCTAGGCGCCTGCTGATTTAGGTGCCATCTACGGAAGCAGGCCCTTAGAGAAGCAGGCCGGCGCAAGGCCTGGTGGGGACAGGAGCTCCCTTTGCAGAGGAGAACCAGACAGGGATGCAGGGTGCAGGACAAGGAGTTGGCCTGCCCAGCAGAGAGCAGCAGGGCTATTTCAAGGAGGAGATCCTGCTTAGGGCTGATTCCCATGAAAAGGACGGCCGGGAGCAGTCGGCTGAGGGGGGGGGGGCACTGATCAATGAGGAGAGTAGGTGCTGGAGAATGTCGAATGGGCCATTTCCCATAAGAGGAAGGCCGTGAGCGCAGATCACTGATGTGAGCAGGGGAAAAGTGTGCAGGCATCAGGGTGGCACGCATGCTGGTTCCTTCCGCCAGCGTGGACAGCCGGGGCGCGACCTCTAGGGCGGCCTAGAGCTACCTTTGCCTCTTCAAGCAATGCTGTCTGAGACAGTAGAAATTTGTTTCACTGTCGGGTCAGTGGAGGCCCCACTGAGAGGGGCACAACGTTGAATTGATGTCTGACTGCAGGCAGACTATTCATCTTTCGGGCCTGTGATACTCATACACAATGACATTGTTTCTATATTAAGCTATAAGAAAAGAGGTGTTGCATTGATGATATTTAGCAAAGAGACTTCACTTAGGTGTTATTGTACACTGTCTCTGATAAAATTTTATTATGTAGTGCCAGTAATGTAGGGTACAGTAATGGGATCCCTTCTGTACCTTACGATGGGCGGGAGCTGGCCGTGTGCAGGCAGGGATCTAAGGCGCCACCCTCAGCACCTAGAACTGCCATGGTTACTGTTTCGAGTGGTCCCCCAGTGCTGAGGTTGATTCTGCAGCTGCAGTGGAGGCCTCAATTGGTAGCCAGGGAATTAAATCTTCGTTACAAGATCATCAATGTGAGTCGGTGAACAGTTTTCTTTCGCCGTTGTGGGCATCAAGCAAGGTGGCATGCGTGCTGGTTCCTTTGGCTGGAGTGGACACGGACAGGCTTCGACCTCCATGGGGGTGGGGTGGGTGGCCTGAAGAGGCCAGAGGTAGACAGGTGAAGACCTACACTTGCCTTTGCGAGCCACATTGTCTGCTCTTTCCCCTGCCTCTGTGGTGTCAACAATTTTCCGGGGCAGTCAGCAATCGGTACTCACAGCCCCTCAGGTAGTAGGGATTTAGAAGGCAGAGATTGGAAGAGATAACAATGGGCAATGGGCAGACCGAATGGGCCATTTGCCTTTCATCCGCCATCAGGTTACTATGTCATCCAGGTATCTGTATCTTTGGTATTAGATTCAGAAAATAAATGTAGCAACTCCAAGTAAGAAGGACTCAGAGCCATTTACTAGAGGGGGGCAGGCACTCGTAGCAGAGTGAGAGATGAGGTCTTGCCACAAGCAAGGTAGGCCTACCTTGGACCAGGGTTGAAGTGGATGGACAGACTGGACAGGCCAGTTGGCCTTTATTTGCCAGCATGTTTACTAGGGAGGTGCCAGAGGATACGGTAAGAGCGATTAGCATAGCTGGTTTAAGGAAGCTGGTTTAAGGAAGGTTTAGATAGATTCCTGGAAGAAAAGTCCATAGTCTGCTATTAAAAAGACACAGAGAAAGCTAATCATTGCCCTGGATCTTTAGCAGGGAATATTGCTACTTGATCTGGATTGGCCACCGTGGGAATGATTTACCAGGCTTGATGGATCGTCGGCCTGACCCAGTGAGGCTATTTTATGTTCTTAGGTGGTTGATACAGAGATTGTGTAGAATCTCCGGGGGAGAGGAAGAGAAAATGGTTACAGCAATGGGCAGCCTAGATGGGCCATTTGCTTTATCTGCCATAATGTTGCCATACGATGACAACAGGTTTCTCTGTGAAGGCGCTGCATCCGAGTTTGGGGAGCCACGTGCTTTGGATCCGAGTATGCTGCACGGCTCAAATTCTTGGGCACTGGTAGTGGTAGGGCTTACAGTAGTCAATAGGCTGAGCAATTATGCTGATTTACAGTGCATCGTTCAGTGTTTTCAGCAAGCATAGCAAGCTCAGTCAAAATTTTATATATTATATCAGGCAGATATTAGTATGCACTGATAAGGGCAGAGTCATGGATTTAGCAAGGCATTGCCTTTTGAAATGAGATAAGTTAATTACCTACCGTTGCTGTCACTTAATGGTCATGCCTTTTATTTTAATTGAAGATGTTGATGAATCTGCTCAAATCGGGGGATAGTCATAGCCTTAAATTATGCCATGCACTGACTTAATGTGGATGTATGTTAATGGATAAGTCCAGCTGACCATGCCTGTAGACAAAATCATTGATTACCATTGGAGGTAAAGGAACGTTACTGAGGTTGATGACTTGAGCTGGGTTTGGGGACCCACACATGGAAAACGGCCCAGTGGGTCCTGTGTCAGAATCCAAGCCTCATTGGCAGGGGAGCACAGGGGATAGAGGTGTTTATGAATTTTGTTGCAGGCAGGCTCACTGCCAAATGCCTTGTGATAATGCTCTGTCATGGCTTTCTCAGCAGATATGACATAATTTTCGGCTGCCGGTGAGCGTATATATCGCACAGGTCATTTAGATTCCAACAACAATTTGAACACGGAGTTCTCTCTTCCCAATCTACCTTCTGAAGCTGGCTTCACTGTAAGATGGCATTGGCAAGGAAATGGATGTATCCTTGCAAGATGTTGCCACAGCCAGTTCACGATGCCTTGGCTTGCTTCTCATGGAGCTCCTGTATTGGGTTATGATTTAGGCAATTTCCAATGTGCTACAGTTCTCCACAGTTATTGTGATCCCCACAGATAGAAGCCGAATAGCCTTCTACCATTGGCAAGAATGTTTTTCTTCAATCCTATGGTATTGCCTGCCCAACTTATGGTTTGTAGATGGGCATTGCAGAATCTCGAAGCTCAGTCCTCTAAAGATGGCTTTCACAATCCTTCCAAATTAGCTTCTGAAGATGGCGTTCACCATGAGATTTAACATGCATGGTCTTTCACCATGAGAGGTCAAATGCACATTACTGGATGCATGGAACCCTTTAGTTCAGTCTTAATGCATCTGCAACAATTTTCATACAGGCCCTGTGTTGGTAATGATTTTAGGTGATTCTCCAAATACTGGATTTCTCCACAGTTTATTGTTGTCCATGCTAGTGGAAGCTTTGCTGTATAACCCTCTTCTATGGATTCCCATTTGGCTGAAATCACCCGGATTGTAGACTGTCATCACATTAATTGTAGCATAATTGTTGTTTAGATAGCAACAGGGGCTGGTAGCACCTTTCACCATCAACATCAGATATTTTGCTTGGTGGCAAGCTCCAATCGCTATGAGGATGTATTCAATTAACTTGTATAGCCTCACTTCACTGTCAGTTTTCCAGTTCATATTTCCAATGCTATTCTTTGATTATTCGATGAACATAAGTGGCTTTTCTCTGGCATAGGTCCAGTTGGCCTCTAGTTTAGACTTTTCACATTCTTTCCATTATTTTGCATCCTGAAGCCTCCTTTCCATATTTCTCTTTCCATCATGCAGCAGGATGCATTAACCTCTGTATACGATACACTAATTCCAGCTACATTTTGATTCGGTTGTCTAACAATATCCTCTAGCTGTTGCTCCTTGTGTCGCTGAATGGGAGGTTGAAACACTCGGTCATTTGCAATATAGTTTCGCGTCAAGTGTCCTAGAGACATCAGCTTCAGGAATCGATGAGATTTCAGGGGATATCCTGGGTTTTTAGGGATATGAGGATGTAATTGAAACGCTAGTAAGGACACTCCAAAATGGGGCCTTAATGATATGGATCTATTCTCAATTGTGCATCGGATTGATATGGCTCCGGTTAGGGTTTATTCTCATCCTATACCTTCGGAAATGCTCGGGCTTCATGGCCTCCTTCATCGACTGAAGTGCATCACTTGTTTACAGTCTTGGCATCATTCCATATTCTATTCAGCCTCTGCAGGTCAAAGGCAGTGGTCACCTCCACAACTAATCCTGTTTTAATATTTAGATATTTATTGAAAATACTTTGTATGTTACAAATGACAGTCAATACACAGCATACATTATCAATTGCGCCCCATCAACTGGATAGGTGCAAAAATACAAACATTTGAACCCCTCATTATTTTTTTTTTGTTTTTTGTTTAATATGTAACAACAACATAATCCTGCCCCCAGCAATAATCTCAAGACGCTTTCCATTATTCTCATACAAACCCAAGTATCTCTCCTTAACTCCATGTCCCCTTCCACAGTTTCCCCCGTATCCCCCCCTCTCCCAGTCCCCATATGTCTGGCAGACAACAAAACACGCAAGCTCGAGAGATCTCCTATAGTGCCCGCAATATTCCTTCCAATCTATTCCATGTACATAAATACGGTATGTATGTATGTCTCCTCTTTGCCAATGCTATTTCCATCCTACCAATTGATAACAATCGATTTACCCATGCAGTCTGTGATGGAGCTACAGCGTTCTTCCAATGGTTGGCAATAAGACATTTCGCTGCTGCTAGGCCCCATCTCAAAATTTTTGTTTGCCATGATTTTTCTCTGTTATTATGGAGCCCCAAGAGACAGCTCTGAGGTGATACCTCCACACATTCACCCAAACATCCAGATAGTGTGTTAGTCACCGATAACCAAAATGGTTGAATGTTCCTACATTCCCACCAAGTATGTATAAAGGTCCCCTCTTGCAGACCACATCTCCAACATAGTGCGGATGTGCCAGGGAACATTTTATGTAGTCGATCTGGAGTGTAGTACCATCTTGTTAAAACTTTATACGCATTCTCCTGTAGTAGTGCACAGGAAGAGGCTTTATAGGTTTCCCTACAAATCGTTTCCCAATCTTTAGCAGACATACGTATGTCCAAGTCTCTCTCCCATTGTTTTCGGTACAGGAAGGTGGTTTGTGAGCAGCCCCTCCTGTATTGGTAAATCACGGATAATGGTTTTGGAACTTTCTGAAGTAATAACCATAGATTTTCTATCGGTTCATTATCTAAGTAAATTCTAGATCCCCAACCCTGCGCCACCATAAAGTGTCTTATTTGCAAATATGCATAATAGTCATCCTCTGTAATGTCGTATTTTTGTTGGATGGTGGTAAATGACAAGATCCCATCCTCCCCCAGTAGATCTCTAAATTTTTTGATCCCTTTTTGAGACCACCGATAAAAAGCTCGGTTGTCTCGGCCTGCTGGAAATAATGATTCAGTGCTTATATTTGCCATAGAAGAGACCCTGGCCCCTCCACCCATCTGTTTACGCATTTGGATCCATAGTCGCGCCAAATGCTGCACAAAGGGGTTTGATATGCTCTGGACCCATTTATTCTGCGACTCAGAGGACCACAGCCTGTTTTTCAGAGGTTCCTCAGTGCTGTATAACTGTTCCAATTGTATCCCACTTTTATATTCCCCTATTTCCCAGTCCAGCACTAATTTTAACTGTGCCGCTTGATAATACCACAACAAATTGGGTAATCCCCTCCCACCTACCTCCCTGGGTGCCCACAACAAGGATTGTGAGAGTCGTGGTGATTTACGTTGCCAAACAAAATTGCGTATTTCCTTTCCCAGTCTCTTTAACTCTCCCAGAGGGACCGCCAAGGGCAAAGTCTGGAATAGAAATAACAACCTGGGTAACACATTCATTTTAATGATCGCTATCCTGCCCCACCAGGACACCCAGAGACTGTGCCACCTTTGTAGATCGGTTCTAATTTTGCGATAGATTGGCAAGTAATTCTTTTCATAAAGTTGTTGAAGGTTCGACGGGATATAGATCCCCAGGTACCTGATTCCTTTCTCAGCCCATTTAAAGGGGAATTCATCTCGTATCGCGTTTACCTCGCTCTGTGTCAGAGTCAGGTTCAAAATTTCAGTTTTCTCCAGATTTACTTTGAATCCTGAAATCTTCCCATAGTTCTCGAATGTCTGTAAGAGATGGGGTATGGATATCTCAGGTTTTCCCACATACAAAAGGATATCATCTGCGAACATCGCTATTCTGTGTTCTACTTCCCCATTAACAATCCCTACCAAAGATGTGTGACTTCTTATGGCCAACGCCAAGGGTTCAAGCGACACTGCAAACAGTAGTGGGGAGAGCGGACATCCCTGTCGAGTTCCCCTAAGGATAGGAAAAAAGTCCGTGTACGATTGATTTATCCTTAAACAGGCCCTAGGCGCAGCATAGAGGGCCCGGACCCACTTTCCAAACATGCCTCCCAGTCCCATCCTATCCATCACATCCCAAAGAAACCCCCAAATAACCCTATCAAATGCTTTCTCAGCATCCACTGATATCAAAACTGCTTTATCTTGGCCCCTGCCTGCTTCCCATAATATGTTTAAAGTTCTTCTAATATTATCGCTCACCTGTCTCCTCTGGATAAATCCCGCCTGATCTTGATGTATCAGTTTTGGTAATACCTTTCCCAATCTTTGTGCTAGAACCTTAGCCAGGATCTTTGCATCTTGGTTCAATAATGATATGGGTCTATATGATCCACATAGCAAAGGATCTCGCCCCGGCTTGGGTAACACAACCACCCCTGCCTCTCCCATTGTAGACGGTAACCCACCTCCCTCAGATAGCCCATTAGCCACTCTTACCAAAAGGGGTCCCAGTTGTTCCGAGAATTGTTTATAATATCGACTAGTGTACCCGTCTAGTCCCGGTGATTTTCCATTCTTCAACCCGTTTATCACCCCTGTGATCTCAGTAAGTTGAATCGGTTCCCTTAAATAGCTCTTATCCTCCTCTGATAATTCGGGTAGCTGTAGTGAGTCCAGAAAGGCAGTCTGTTTTCCCTTGTCCCAATTCTCCGGTTGTCCATATAGCCCTGTATAGAAAGCTAGGAATTCTTTTTGTATCTCTGAGTCCGTCACCCTCACTGTCCCACTTACTCCTGTCTTAATTCTCGTTATGGTGCTCCGATGTTGTTTAATCTGTATATACCTAGCCAGTTGCGCGCTAGCTTTGTTACTATGTTCGTAGATATTTAATTGAAATCTTTCGCGCGCTCGTTCTGTCTCTTCTACTTGAATTTGATACAAGGCATCCCTGATCCTTTGCAATTTGGCCAGTATGTGGGGTTCCCCCTTACTTTGATGTTGCAATTCCAATGTTGTTAACTGGGTCCTTAGATCTAGGAAGGTTCGGGCTCTCTGCTTTTTAAACCTAGCCCCCCATTTAATAAATTCTCCCCTAACTACCGCTTTTAGCGCATCCCATAGCACAGCATCTGAAACCGCCCCAGTGTCATTCAGTATTAAGTATTCATCAATCCTCGATTCCACAGCTGATATCACCAGAGGGGAACTCAACAGGGATTCATTAAGTTTCCAATATCTACCTCCACCCGTATCTACCATATCTTCACATTTTAACCACACTGGTGCATGGTCGGATACATGCATCGGTTCTATCTCCGCTTTCCGCAGTCCCCCTGCTTGGTTCCTATGTATCCATACCCCATCCAATCTCGTGTAGACATTCTGTGCATGAGAATAAAACGTATAGGATCTCTGGGTCCCATGCAACAATCGCCATCCATCTACGAGGCCAAGAGATCCCATTAACGCCCGAAGTGCTGCAGCTGGCTTTTGATGTGATCTACGCCCTCCCCCTGAATGGTCTACCCCCGGTTCTGGTGGGACGTTAAAGTCTCCCCCCAGGTATATCGCTCCCTTTACAAACCTTCCCAGTTTTCCTCTCAATTTGTGATAATAGGTCTCTTGACCCGCATTAGGTCCATAAACATTGATAATGGTCAGAGGTCGGCCCTGTAGAACCCCTTGAATTGCCAAACACCTGCCCTCTTCATCCCGATATTCCTTTTCCACCCTTAGGCCTAGGCCCTTTCTCACCATAATTGCCAAGCCCCCCGCCCTTTTTGATCCTCCCTCGCCCTGATGGGTCCAGAGCATATCAAACTTCGGCCTCTGAATTAAAGACACATCCCGTGGTCTCAAGTGCGTCTCTTGGAGAAGACAAATATCCCATTTCATCCTATAGAGCTCCCGGAACACTATGCTTCTTTTACCTGGGCTATTAAGCCCATTTACATTCCATGATCCTATGACCAACCCCGGGTCCTGCCCCAGAGACCTCCCAACCTTCATATTTCCCCGTCCGCCAGAATCCATACCCCCAGCTTTACCCCTCCCCCCACCCCCCCTCCAGTTAGCTGATTCACCTATTTTCGAATCAGCCATATTGAGAAGTGAGTCCCACCAATAAGGCCCATTAATACCCCTCATTCTCTGCTTAACCCCTTCACGCACGTTGTCATACTCACATTCATCCGCAGAAAAACCTTACGCTCCTTAAGTACCTCAGTCACATCCAGATATATAGATAAACACAATTATCAACATAGTACCACTGCCCACAGCAGTGGATCAACTTTGTCCACCATTACTCTCCCATCAGTGCTCATCCAATGGGACAACAATGAGCACAGAGTAGGACAGTTAGGAGCACAGGGGCAACTCTTAACAAAGATGCCCCCCTCTCCTCCAGTCCCTTAATTACCAAGTGTAAATGTCTATATAGCGGCCCAAATTCCGCCTCAGGTAGCTGATGTCGATGGTCGGACTTCTTCAGCAATGCTTAGAGAGTCCCCTTCCCCCGTTCCCAGCAGCAAGTCCTTTCGATTTCCTTCCGGAAAGTCAGACGGTCGCCTGCATCCAAATTCTTTCAGTGCTGTCCATGCATCCGGTACTGTGTCCACCTTCCTGTGTGTCCCATTTATGGTGAATTGTAATCCAAAGGGAAAGAGCCACCGATATCTGTATCCTTCAGCTCGCAATAGTTGAGTGATTTCTCGAAAGGCTCTGCGCTTCTGTAGCGTGGCAAGGGCCAGGTCTTGATACACCCCTATTTTCAGCCCCTGCCATACAAAGTCAGGGCGGCGTCGTGCTGCTTGTAAGATTTTCTCTTTCAGTTGAAAATCACTGAAACAAGCTATTATATCTCGATTGCCTGGTCCCCTCAATTGTCCCAGACTTCTATGCACTCTCTGCAGTTCAATCATGGGTGTTTCCTTGGATCCCTCGTCTGCAAGTAGCATTTTGCAGTAGTCAGTCACCACTTCCCGTGCATCTTTATATCTCTCCAAGTCTGGAACCCCCTTGAAGCGCAGATTATTCCTCCTGGAACGATTTTCCAGGTCTTCCACCTGTTTCTTTAAGTCCTCTAATTGCGCTACCGCTGAATCCACTGCTGATGTATTTTCCTCCATCGATGTCTCCACATGGCCTAGCGTTCCCTCCGCCACAAGAAGTCTGTTATTTAGTTCGCTCACCTCTGCCCTTAGCTCCCCCAGCGCCGCTTTGACATCCGTCCGCAGCCCCACCATTTCTGCCTTCAAATCCCTGAACCATGATTCAATTTTCCCCTCTATATGATGTTCTGTGTCCGAGGCATTATTGTGGGGACATTCAGACAGTAAAGTTACTTTCGGTTCCGCCATCTTGGGCGACGCCTTCGGGGAGCTGGGAGCTTGCGATCGGGTTTTTACCGTCTTGGCGCTCGTAAACTGAAATTTCTCCAGTCTCCTCCGACTCGCCATATAATCCGCGCTATTGGTTCTCGGCGGGTATCGCGCTCTGCGTCCCGGGAAGCAGTTTATAGTTCTGAAACCGCGAGCCCCATCAGAGCTCCGAAATTAAGCGGCCATCTACCGGGGTGACGTCACTTCCTCCTCACTAATCCTGTTTTAGTCAGTGTACGCAATAGTCTTTTATTTGAAACTTGCCATTTGGAGGACCAGATGGACATGAAATGTTCATTGTGGTGGTTCCTCAAAGCGTGGTCAAACGCAGATCCTGGGGCAAAGCCTTTCAATGGCATTTTCCGTACACCTGGGGTAGTCTACATTGGTGTTTCTGTTACATTGGTGTTTCTGTAGCTGAGCTGGCTGTTTCCTTCTTGCAGTTATAGTTTGAATTATCAATGCACTGATAGTGTTCGCACATAATACATTTTAGCCCAGGATCATGGGCCGGAATGCGGAGCGTCTTGTGTCGTAATGGTCTCCTTTGTCACAAACAAGGCCTGAAGCGCTTTGTTGGGTAAGGCACCAGTCGCAGAGAGGTCCACTTGTAAGGGCGATGTTCGGGGTGGTGCAATGGCATTCAACAGCACCTCACATGGCTGATCTTGCTGTCTCCCTTTGCAGTTATGGCTTGAATTATCCTTATTGAGCAAGGCACGGGTCATGGTTGGGCATCGTTTACGCTCAAGCTCCCATGCAAAGCCCATAGGACTTCACGCCACTTCCATTACAGCTATCTTTCACGTGGTCACACATTCGCAAATGGGTGAACCATCCCTAGCTTTCTTTGGGGGGGCATCAAATTTTGCCTCAGTAGCAGGTACCCTTCGGTCATTGACATATTCGGCCATCCTCTGATGTGAGGGTGGTATGGAGTGGAATCCACTCCCTCGCACACAGCAATGATGCAGATTATTATGTCACAAATTATATGCTGAGGCAAACCTCTGGTGTGGTCTCACAGTACCAAGAGCTGAAAAAAGACGAGAATGCAGTAAGGTAAGCAGGGATGTTTAACTCATACAACAGAGTGGAACAGGTGAAAGCACGACATTCAGATGTGCGCGCTCCTAAGGGTGAAACATGTGGCAGGTAAGGCCTAGACCTTCATTAGCGACATTCGGGGCGCACCGGACTGGTCACTCCTGCAGGAGACCGCAGCATGCATGCCTAGAGTGGGGACTCTCGGCAAGTGAGGAGTCACTGCCTCGAGTTATGGCAGGATTGGGGACCCAGAGGGGCCATGAAATGAGTGGAGGGGATCTATGTAGGAGGAAGGGGACTAGGATTGGGTTTACTCTAGAGTGAGGGCTCCTACCCCTCGATGGCTAATGAGAAACCCTTCTTGGACGGAGAGGCATGCCTGAGAAGTTACCAGTGGTACCCACTCGCTTGAATGGCTCAAGTGGGCAGGAGCAGTCAGCGGGGCCCGAGAAGCTTGGACTGCGACTCGGGCCAAATGAGAGTAGAGCACAGCTTGAATGGCGATGCCTACTCATATACAACCAGCCACTCATATACTACCAGCTAATGCAAATGGCAGCAACCAATTTTCCCCCATTTTAGGTGATAGTGTGGCCTCCCGGGTCGAGATTAGGACAACTACACTTCTCCCTCCGGATTCGCGGGAGATAGGGGCAGAGCCGGACCGCGAATGGTGAAATACCGCGAATATCTTCTGGTCCAGCTCTGACCCACCCCCACCTCCCTCCTGCCTTCCCCCCGGCATCCCGGCCTTATCTGGTGGTCTAGCGGGTTTTCGGGGAAGGAGTGATCTTCCTACACTCCTGCCCCGTGCAGATCGCCAATAGGAAATAGCTGCCGTGAGTTCCCGTAGTCTCATGAGACTACGACGGGAACTCCCCACAGCCATTTCCTATTGGCGATCTACATGGGGCAGGAGCGTAGGAAGATCACTCCTGCCCCGAAAGCCCGCTAGACCACCAGGGAAGGCCGGGACACCGGGGGGAAGGCTAAACTGTGTGGGGGGGTTCTTTTTTTTCCCCTCCCCAAAAAATCGCGAATATGTAAAATCGCGATTGCCGAAACCGCGAATGGGGAGGGGGAAGTGTAGTATAGGGTAGAATTCAGTGATAGATACAGTAGTTATTGCTAGTAAAATTATTATACCTATTAGAGGAATTGAGTTGTATGCTAGTGATAATTACTGTATTGCTTGATGTTATGTAACCATGCTGCAGCCTACAATAAACTTTCCATAGTGAAAAATTCATTTTGGACTCAGACTGCATTTTGTTGCGGGGGAGAGGGGGGGAGGGCATGGGCAGGGTGACCCGTCTGAGGCCTCCCAATTTTGTGTTAATTTCCAGCTCCAAGTGCCTAATTTATAAACCTAAACTTTAGAGAATTATCTGCTGGCCTAAATTTAGTGCACAATTTTAGTTTCCTAACATTAAACTTACGTGCCTCTCTTCAACCCAAATATATACACCTAAGATTGGTAGGAAATAACACCTAACATATATGCCTAAACTGAAACACTTGGCAATCTTTGAATATCAGCCTAATTGCATTTAGCCAGTTGCTTAAGATTCACATGTTTGCAGATGGTTCAGAAGAAATAAAATTTAGTTTCCTTCTTTTGTCTGGTCTTTGGCAACTAGATATATTCAGACTGATATGAAAGACAGCTGCAGGGAGCAAGATTATCTTTTATTGGGCAGTGTTATTGCCTAAGCATTCTGGACTGAATTGCCATATGAATATTCAAACTGTTCCTGCAAGGCAGAGATAAATTTAGGATAATAGGGCTTGGAGACCAGCAACAGTTTTGTCAACCTAATTTTTCTTGCTTTTCAAACTGTCTTCAAATGTTATACACAGAAACCTAACTAGCCTGTAAAAGAGAACTTCTTAAATGTGTTGTAATTACTTCATGCCTATATTTGGTTGAAAATTACTCAAGCTCTATTACTATAATACAGATATTCAGATACAGTTATGTGACTAATTTGATAATGATGCTATGAGCTTGCAGCTGTGGTTCTGTGCTTTTCCTAATCAGAAGCTGCTGAGTTAACTATTGTCATGCATTGATAACATTAAATAAAACAGTTCAATATTGCTCAAATTGCATGCAACTTACTACAATATTAATTCTGTATATTTTAAATAAGCATGATTATGAATTGAAATCTGAGAAAATTATAAGAGTTATTGTGAAACTGAGCTATAATGCAAAGCAACAGTTGAAGCCTATAAAAATACAGGTCAATATTTAATAGGATTAGTAACTGCCACTAAATATGGAAATCCTCACCCAAGTTTCCAAGTTTATTAAGGCTTGATATACCACACATTGGAGCCATCTGTGTGATTTATAAACATACTAAAATATAGTCACTTGATCAGGAAAAGAATGCTGTATGTATGATAGGACAGAAAAGAGCTAAAAGATTAATTCGCTGGTCTCTGGTATCCCAGTTCAGAGGGTGCTGCATGATTTTAAGTCTGATGAGATGGAGTCTCAAAAGCCTTCTCAAAGAAATATGTTTTAAGACCCTGTTTAAATGGTTGAAAGAAAAATTCAGACTGAAGATACATGTATTATGGAAGAGTATTCCAAAGAGTCAACCCAAGAACATTAAGGGCTCCTTTAACAAAGGTGCGCTAGTGGTTTAACGCGTGTAATAGCTAAACTGCTGGACACGCTAGCCACTACCGCCTCCTCTTCAGCAGGCGGTAGTTTTTGGCCAGCGCGGGGGTTAACGCATGATGAAAAGTCATGCGCATTAACCCCGCTAGCATGGCTTTGTAAAAGGAGCCCTAAATATACAATAGAGGAACATACGTATATGAGTAAGCCTAGTTAGTTAGATATCATCGACTCATGTTCGCATCCTAGCAACTTGATGAATTACATATCTAAAAAAGAGATTGGTTTTGTGCTAGTCCAGTACGGTCCTCCATCCCCATGGCCATCCTCAACATGTTCAGCCAATAGCACAAAATGAAGGAAGAATTATGAAATTCTGTCAGCCAGAGCATAGAGTCCAACCTTGCACATAGGGCATAAGTACCGTATTTTCGCGGATATAACGCGCACCATTGTAAAACGCGCACAGGGGTATAGCGCGCAGAAATCACGATGATATGTACAAAAACTTTTCTATACCGCGCTCAGGCATATAACGCGCATGCTGCCCGACTCTCCTCTGGCCACCCCGACTCTCCTTTCGCCCTCCCCGACTCTCATCTGGTTGCCCCGACTCACCCTGACTTTCGGTGCACTGCCCCGACTCTCCTCTGGTTGCCCCGACTCACCGTTCACCCGCCCTGACTTTCGGTGCACTGCCCCGCCTCTCCGTGCCTGTCCCCCTTGAAGTCCTGTCCCCCCTTGAAGGTCTGCCTGTCCCCCCTTGAAGGTCTGCCTGTCCCCCCTTGAAGTCCTGTCCCCCTTGAAGGTCTGCCTGTCCCCCTTGAAGATCTGCCTGTCCCCCCTTGAAGTCCTGTCCCCATCCTGAAAGCCTGATGCCCCCCCTCGACGTCCGATTCTTCTCCCCCCTCGGCAGGACCACTCGCACCCCCACCCCGAAGGACCGCCGACTCCCCGACAATATTGGGCCAGGAGGGAGCCCAAATCCTCCTGGCCACGGCGACCCCCTAACCCCACCCCGCACTACATTACGGGCAGGAGGGATCCCAGGCCCTCCTGCCCTCGACGCAAACCCCCTCCCCCCAACGACCGCCCCCCCCAAGAACCTCCGCCCGTCCCCCAGCCGACCCGCGACCCCCCTGGCCGACCCCCACGACACCCCCACCCGCCTTCCCCGTACTTTGTGTAGTTGGGCCAGAAGGGAGCCCAAACCCTCCTGGCCACGGCGACCCCCTAACCCCACCCCGCACTACATTACGGGCAGGAGGGATCCCAGGCCCTCCTGCCCTCGACGCAAACCCCCCTCCCTCCAACGACCGCCCCCCCCCAAGAACCTCCGACTGACCCGCGACCCCCCTGGCCGACCCCCCCACCCCCCTTCCCCGTACCTTTGGAAGTTGGCCGGACAGACGGGAGCCAAACCCGCCTGTCCGGCAGGCAGCCAACGAAGGAATGAGGCCGGATTGGCCCATCCATCCTAAAGCTCCGCCTACTGGTGGGGCCTAAGGCGCGTGGGCCAATCAGAATAGGCCCTGGAGCCTTAGGTCCCACCTGGGGGCGCAGCCTGAGACACATGGTCGGGTTTGGCCCATGTGCCTCAGGCCGCGCCCCCAGGTGGGACCTAAGGCTCCAGGGCCTATTCTGATTGGCCCACGCGCCTTAGGCCCCACCAGTAGGCGGAGCTTTAGGATGGATGGGCCAATCCGGCCTCATTCCTTCGTTGGCTGCCTGCCGGACAGGCGGGTTTGGCTCCCGTCTGTCCGGCCAACTTCCAAAGGTACGGGGAAGGGGGGTGGGGGGGTCGGCCAGGGGGGTCGCGGGTCGGTCGGAGGTTCTTGGGGGGGGACGGTCGTTGGAGGGAGGGGGGTTTGCGTCGAGGGCAGGAGGGCCTGGGATCCCTCCTGCCCGTAATGTAGTGCGGGGTGGGGTTAGGGGGTCGCCGTGGCCAGGAGGGTTTGGGCTCCCTTCTGGCCCAACTACACAAAGTACGGGGAAGGCGGGTGGGGGTGTCGTGGGGGTCGGCCAGGGGGGTCGCGGGTCGGCTGAGGGACGGGCGGAGGTTCTTGGGGGGGGGCGGTCGTTGGGGGGAGGGGGGTTGCGTCGAGGGCAGGAGGGCCTGGGGTCCCTCCTGCCCGTAATGTAGTGCGGGGTGGGGTTAGGGGGTCGCCGTGGCCAGGAGGGTTTGGGCTCCCTCCTGGCCCGATATTGTTGGGGAGTCGGCGGTCCTTCGGGGTGAGGGTGCGAGTGGTCCTGCCGGGGGGGGGGATGTATCGGACGTCGGGGAGTCGGCCGGGCAAGAGGGCTTGGGCTCCCTCTTGCTCCGATCGTGGATGCGGGTGCGGGTGGGAGCGCGTGCGAGCGGTCGTTCGGGGTGGGGGTGCGAGCGGTCCTGCTGGGGGGGTGAATCGGGCGTCGGGCGGGGTGGGAACTATGTTTAAAAACTTTTGTATACCGCGCTCAGGCATATAACGTGCGAGGGGTATGCGCGGTACGTAAAATCACGTATAACGCGCGCGTTATATCCGCGAAAATACGGTAATTGAAAAAGAAACTGGAGAATTATGGTAGCTATGGGCAACCAATGTTCTGTTTTGAGCAGTGACATAACATGGTCCCTATGTGGAGTACCAGTAATCAGTTTGACTGCAGTGTTCTGAATAATTTGGAATTGCCTAAGATCTACCTGGTGAAGATCATGGAAAAGAGCATTAAAATAATCCAACTGACCAAGGACATATGTATGAAGTAATATACAGAGTACTTTTGTATCACAACAAGACCAAACCAATCAAATCTTCTTTAACATGAAGAAACCTTTTTGGACCGCTGATGAGATATGCTGTTGAAAATCCAATAATAACCCCAATAAGTTTTATAGAGTGCCCAATTTACACGCTAGTATTAGCGATGGTCAGTGAAAAAGTAATGTTTTTTCCCCATGGATTTAATTTCAGCTTATAGGTATGCAATCAATGAACAATAGAATCTAACTTCTTATTCAGACCTTGAATTGAGTTAAGAAAAGGTGGTTCCAAGATGTGTAACAGTTGAATGTCATCTGCATATAGGAATAGTATGAAGTATGATTATTGAATCAATCTTAGAGTCCAAAAAAAGCAGAGCGAGCCAGGTCTTCAAATGAATCACACTTTCATGGCAACCAATATAACATATGTAAAGTATCAACTAAACATACATAGGACTTGACATGGTTTAGATGGGCTTGAGGGAGCTTTGATGGAGACTCCAGTAGACGGAACCTAGGCACAGTACCGGGCAGAGCTCTGGGTTTCTAGCCCAGAAATATCTAAGAAAAATAACAATTTAAATTAAACCATTAAATTATAGAGTGTATGTTTGGGCAGACTGGATGGACCATTCGGGTCTTTATCTGCCATTATTTACTATCTTACTATGCTACTATGAGCCGTGTTTCGGCTAATGAGCCTGCATCAGGAGTCCTAAAACATACATAATAAAATAAAGAAAAATAAATAAATACATAATAAAAACAATAAAAGGACTAAAACCAAAAGAGGAGTAACATAGGATACAGAATATATACCAGGTTGCTAGTCACTGTTGCATAAAACGAGTCAATGCCTAAAATTACAATGCCAAATCATAAAATATGCTGTGAAGAAGGACATTAAAATGTGAACATGTTTATACAATGTGAAGCAGACAAGAACATTATAATACGGCTGTAATGATTCTTAGAGTTAATCGTGAAATGAGAGAACTATCAATACTAGGAATGAAAGTAACACTAGGCTCTGCTGTTTGCACTTAAATTGTATACATATTGTCACCTGAGGAAGGCGACTTCAGTTGCCAAAACCCGGATCCTGGTTGGGATTGTTCCAGGATTCCTAAAGTTGGATTACATGTGGTTTTTTTTAAGACCTAGGACTTTTTTCATGTTTTTTATCTATGCTTTTATTTGTATTTCAATAAATATAGCTGTTTGGCTGTGTTCGACATCTCTCTAGCCTCTCTTATTTTTGCATTGTAACAATCAATAATTGGCCATAACAAGTGCTAAATGGCACTAATTACTGGTTATGTGCGGATCTGCAAAGCATGTATACTCTACAACTTATCCACCCAGTTCATTTTGCATGCAACTCCAAAAGGGGTGTGGCCAAGGGAGAACCATGGGTAAGTGAAGAACATTATAGAAAAATGAAAACGTGAAATTCAAACAACATATATCATAATCTCAATAAATTTCACCAATTTAAATGGGCATGTGTGGGATCTTAATAGGTTGTATCGGCTTGTCTCTTGCTTTATCTGGGGGGGCCGGAAGCCTTGCATCACTTTTCGTTATTTGGTCGGGTCTTGGTCGAGAGGCATGGGCATTCCTGATCTGCAGAAATATAATCTAGCTTGTTTGCTCCGCTATTTAGGGGATTGGATCTTGGACCGACAAGACTATACTTGTTTTGATTATGAATTAGCTTTCTATTCTCCCTGGCATTTATCATCTTTGTTACATGCTCCTAGATCCTCCCTTCCTTCCTACTTGCGCTCCAGCCTTTTATTGGCTCCTTACATGATAGTTGGAGACTTTTGGTAATTAGGCTAGTGGAGAGTCCGGGGGTGTCTGATTTACTGCCTATACAGGGGAATCTTCAGTTTCTCCCTGGCCACACTTAGAAACATAGAAAGATGACATCAAGTCTGCCCACTCTATTGACCCACCGCTTTAAGTCTCCTTTCGCCTCCTTTCGCCACTGGGCCCAGTTGGGATTGAATAATAAAAGGAAAAATCTCCATAAAATCTTGCCCAGTAAAAAATGGAATCAAAAATAAAACTGCTCGGAGTAACTATAGACAAAGATTTAACCTTTCATGACCAGATAAGCTCCGTCGTAAAAACCTGCTTCTACAAACTTCGGCTTATCCGTTCCCTAACTTCAATTCTCGAAACTATTGCTATCATAACCCTCATCCACTCATTGGTCATTTCTCATCTAGACTACTGTAATTCTCTATATAATGGAATTCCCCAAAAAGAACTACGTCATCTGCAGCTCATCCAAAATACAGCAATTAAACTTATTCATGAGGTAGGGAAATATGATCATGTTACTCCTCTTCGGAAAGAAGCCCACTGGCTACCCATTACACACCATATCACTTATAAAACTTTAATGCATGTCTTTAAAATCAAACTCTCGCGTCTTCCACCTTTTCTTGATAAACTCATCATCCCTCTCTGCCCTTCCCGGACCCTTAGATCAGCAGATCAGAACTTATTGATCGTCCCTTCCATCAAAGAATCCTACTACACTAGGAAAACTAACTTCTCTGTAGTAGCTCCAACTTTATGGAACGCCATGTCACCTCAACTCCGCCACAAAAATCTTCTCAACAAATTCAAGACTAAACTAAAAATGTTCTTATTTCAAGACGCATATCACAGCCTTTAAATACTTCCTCTCCAACAGCTAGCAAAATTTATCTCAACCGCTTTTAAGAAGCGATCCTCATTCCTGCTATATCCCCCCTTCTCCCTTTCTTTTAATTTTGTTTTTAATTATGTAATTATTGACCCCCTTCCCTTTTCTACCCTCAAGCTCATGTTTGTATTTGTAAATTGTCTTTTAATGTTCACTCTTCCCCCACCTAAAATTATTATTTTAACCTTTTATTTTTAGCATTGTAAACCGGCTAGATACTTGCCAATGGTCGGTATATTAAAAATAATAAAACTTACACTCTATTCGACTCAACGATGACATCAAAGGAGTGATTTGTGGCAGCTCGGAGGTAAAGTTCTCAGCATACGCAGACGATGTTCTTTAGTACCTCACTCCTGAGTCCATTCCTGCACTACTCTCTCTCATTGATGCATATGCAGCTGTTTCAGGTTACAAGCTTAACAGTAGCAAGACTGAACTTATGCCCTTAAATTCCTATGTTCAACAACATATGGTTACGCAATATGGCTTTCAGTGGAACTCTACTACACTAAAGTATTTAGGCATTCGCTTTGGTAACACCATAGACTCCACAATAGAGAATTGCTCTTCCCATTTACTGCAATCAGTCAAGGATCAAATAAGTAAATGGACTCCTTTAAGCTTAACATGGTGGGGCAGATTGGACTCAATGAAAATGGTATTGACACCTAAAATTTTGTACTCCTTGAGCATGCTGCCAGTATTTTTACAACCCTCTCTCTATAAACGGTTGGAATCCATACTATCCAAATACTTGTGGAATAACAAAGTTGCTAGGATTGCATTGCACAAACTAAAACAATGTAGAATGAATGGAGGGGTCAACTTTCCAGACTTATTTGATTATCACTGTGCCTTTTTACTGCGTCAGGGAGCTCGATGGATTCTTTGTGATGCACATTCTATACTCGACAATTCGTCGTTACTCTTTGAAAGAGATAAATACTATCCTTTTCCACTACACTCTCTGCCGTTCATGAGTCCGCCGACGTCCATCCTCGTTCGTGATCACATTCTACTATCAATGATATCAGTCTTCAAACAAGTTGAGCAATTTTTAGATATTAAGTGGTTGACTACTCTCCATTCTCCTATTTGGCGTAATAGAGCATTACTAATACAGAATAAGTTGATCGACTGGAAACAGTGGCAGAAAGTGGGGATACAACAGATTCGACAATTATACAACGGCAAAACATGGCCTTCCTTTGAGCAATTGAGTAATGACACTGACTTACCAAGCACCCAACGATTTCAATGGTTGCAGCTTAAACATGTTCTCCTCCTTTATTTTAAATCACATACTTTAGTGGCGGATGAACCTACAGTTATATCACTTTGCTCATCTATGTACAGCATTAGGAAGGAAGCGTCCAAATGGTACAAATTTATTAAGTTTCACAAATTCATTCGCCCAAGTGAGACAGAGAATAAATGGTCTTTGGATCTAAATTTGACGCTGACGGAGAAACAATGGGCATATCTTTGGTCTCGCACATCATGCGTTTGCAAAGCTGCTTCCTTCCTTCAAACCTCTCTATTTTTATTACATAGAGCATATTGGACACCTAGTCGTCTAGCCAAAATCTCAAATGGTACATCTGATAAATGTTGGTCCTGTGGATTTACCCAGGGTACATTACGACACATGTTGTTTGAATGTCCGTTTCTTCAATCCTTCTGGAATAAGGTGTGGGAGGACATTGTCTCTTTACTTCAATTGTCTTCCCCTTTATCATATCATACCATGATAATGGGTAGTGTTGGTTCTGCGGATCCCCTCACCAAAGAACTTGATTATCTTTTACACATACTAGTTCTCACTGCCATCACACATATCCTTGCTAACTGGAAAAATTTGGAGAATGTGAGCTATCATATCTGGTGGAACAATGTATGTATGCTAGTAAAATATGAACGTATATTTGCTGAAAGAAATAGGTCTCTAGTTTGTTTTGAAAGGATTTGGGCCCCTCTTTTTGATTATGCTAACTTGCCACATGTTACTACTGGTTAAATTTATGTATTTATGAGTTTCTTATGCATGGTCTGCTTTTGAATTTCTGTACATCTATTTACTCGATAATGATGTCAAACTTTTTGTTTACAATATCTGGTCATACTTACCTAATATCCTCCTGTCTAGTTCTATGTCATACAGATGTTGCTGCTGTTTCAAACTGTTTATCATGATCAGTTTATTTCTCCTATTTTTATTTGTACCTCATTCCTATGTATAAGGGCAACTTTGTTATTGTGTATCCATACACCGAATGTTCTTTTGTTATTGGTTTTGTATTAAAATACCAATAAAACTTATTGAACTTAAAAAAAACAAAAACAAACTTGAAACTGTGTTGGAGCATATTCTCTATCCGGATGGTTCTCTTCCTCCGTGGTGTACTTTTCAACTCTGTGATGGAATTCAGGCGGCTGATTTTTTTTGCTCATTTACAATTGAGTCATTATGTGTGCTCTTTGGCGGTGGAGGGTCTATAGATGGGCTTGGGGAAATGGCTTTGTGCTTTTTTCAGTCAATTTGAGGAGGACAGCATGTCTGTTTCAGCATTACATCGGGCGTAGTGTTCTCTTGCTCTGCTTAGGGCGTGGGAGTCCTTATGCGATCGCTGGGCTCCAGAACTGGGTTTATTTCCCACGGATTTGGATATTGGCTGTCTTATACAACGCATCCCAACACTTTCTGTTTCAGCTGAACTCAGAGAATGTCAGTTTTGGGTGCTTCATTGCGCCTATCTTACGAGGGTTCAACTCTTTCATGCTGGTCTTGCAGAGTCTGCACATGTGAGTGTACAGGTGCTCCTAAGTCCTTTTTTCATGCTTTCTGGAGTTGTCCTGTCATCCGGGCTTTCTGGAGACGAGTGGTTTGATATTTGGAACTTTCGTTAGGCTGTTCTATCCCTCTCACTCCGGTGGGGTTTCTTTTAGATAAATTTGAGGCTTTTCGCTTCCCTACGAGTATTGGATGGCTGTTTTTGTGCAAGGCTGGGTTGGTGGCTAAGAAAATTATTTTTGGGGAGTGTGTCTCGGATCGTGCCCCTTCTTACTGGGCTTGGTGTAACCGCTTACATTCTTTTTTTGGTTCCTTTGCGGCTGTTTTACTCTTTCGTGGGTAGGCACCGAGTTTTTATGCATTCTTTCTTACAAGCATCGTCTCTGCCGAGTCAGACCATAGATCCATTGTGCCCAGCAGCTTGCTCCCGCAGCGGCCCTCCAGGTCAAAGACCTGTTAGTGATCTTTTACTTAAAACATTTTGCCTTGTATAGTATCCCTCTAACCATACCACTCAATCCTCCTTTCCTTCAGGAATTCGTCCAATCCCGTTTTGAATCCCAAAATCATATTCTGCTCTACCACCTCCTCTGGAAGCGCGTTCCAGGTGTCCACTACCCTCTGAGTGAAGAAGAACTTCCTAGCATTTGTTCTGAATCTGTCTCCCTTCAATTTCTTTGAGTGCTCTCTTGTTATTGTTGCCCCCACCAGTCTGAAGAATCTGTCCCTCTCTACCTTGTCTATACCCTTCATGATCTTGTAAGTTTCTATCATATCCCCTCTGAGTCTCCGCTTTTCCAAGGAAAAGAGCCCCAGCCTCTCAGCATATGAAAGGTTTTCCATGCCTTTTATCATTTTTGTTGTTCTTCTCTGAACCCTCTCGAGTATCACCATATCCTTCTTAAGGTACGGCGACCAATATTGAGCGCAGTACTCCAGATGCCCAACACAGCAGCAGGATAACTTCCTTGGTTCTGGTAGTGATACCTTTTTTGATAATACCCAACCTTCTTGGAGGCCGCTGCACATTGTACTGCCGGCTTCATTGTTTTATCCACCAAGACCCCCAAGTCCTTTTCAAGGTTGCCTTTCCCCAATACCATCCCCCCATCGTGTAGTTGTACATCGGGTTTCCTTTCCCTACGTGCAAGACCTTACACTTCTCTACATTGAAGCTCATCTGCCATCTATTTGCCCAATCACTCAGCTTGTTCAGATCCCTTTGTAGTTCTTTACATTCCTCAACAGTTCTAACCCTACTGAAGAGTTTTGTGTCATCCGCAAATTTTATAACTTCGCACTTCGTCCCTGTTTCCAGGTCATTAATAAATATATTGAACAGCAGCGGTCCCAGCACTGACCCCTGCGGGACGCCACTCATGACCCCTTTCCAGTCAGAGTAGTGTCCCTTTACTCCTACCCTCTGCTTCCTGTCCGCCAGCCAATTTCTGATCCATCTGTGCATGTCCCCTTCCACCCCGTGGTTCCACAGTTTCCTTAGTAGGCGCTCGTGGGGTACCTTGTCGAAGGCTTTTTGAAAGTCCAGATATATGATGTCTATGGGATCACCTTTGTCCAATTGTTTGTTTATCCCCTCAAAGAAGTGCAGTAGGTTTGTTTGGCACGATCTTCCTTTACAGAAACCATGCTGGCTGGTTCTCATCAGATTATTTCTTTCTATATGCTCATTGATACTGTCCTTGATTAATGATTCAGCCATCTTCCCCGGAACTGAGGTTAAGCTCACCGGTCTGTAGTTCCCCGGGTCGCCTCTGGATCCTTTTTTGAAGATGGGTGTAACTTTTGCTATTCTCCAGTCCTCTGGGACTACCCCTGTTTGCAAGGATAGGTTGCATATCTGCTGTAGGAACTCTGCTATTTCATCTCTGAGCTCTTTCAGTATTCTCGGGTGGATTCCGTCTGGGCCCGGTTGTTTTCCTTTCACATATCGAAAGAATGGTTTAAAATTCCGTGCCTCCTTGGCAAGTCTCTCTTCATACTCTTTTTTTGCTGTTCTGACTACGCGATGACATTCTTTTTGATGCTTCCTGTGCTCTTTCCAATTTTCCTCGGTTTTATCCTTTTTCCACTTCCTGAATGATTTTTTCTTGTCACCTATCACCTTCCTAATTTCATTGGATATCCATGCTGGGTCTTTTGTTTGATTCTTTTTGGCTCCTTTTCTAAATCTAGGTATATACAGGTTTTACGCTTCGTTTACCGTGTCCTTGAATAAGGTCCAGGCTTGCTCCACCAACCATGTTTTCCTGGAGCAGTTCCGGAGTTTTCTCCTTACCATTCGACTCATGGCATCATAGTTCCCTTTCTTGAAGTTAAACGTTGTTGTTATGGTTCTCTTCCCCTTTGGCATTTCTAATTTCACTTTGAATTTGATCATGTTGTGATCACTATTACCTAATGGTCCCACTACTTCCACTTCTTGGGCAGGTCCTTCCAGCCCGCTGAGGATTAAATCCAGAATAGCTGTCCCTCTCCTTGGTTCCCTGACAAGCTGCTCCAGGAAGCAGTCCCGTACTGCCTCCAGGAACTCCGTTTCCTTCGAACATTTTGAAGCTCCATGGCTCCAGTCTATCCCGGGATAGTTGAAATCTCCCATAACTATGGTGTTTGCGTTTTTACATTCTCGCCTCAACTCGTCTCTCAGTTCTTCATCCTTTGCTTCTGTTTGCCCAGGTGGGCGATAGTACAGTCCCATCTTTATCTCGGTTCCCTTTCTTCCTGATATTTTAACCCACATTGATTCCAGCTGGTCATTTGTCACTGTTGCGTCCACCTGAGTCGAGTGAATGGTTTCCTTTATGTAAAGTGCTACTCCTACTCCTTTCTGATGTGTCCTGTCTCTTTGGTAGAATTTTTACCCTGGCAGTACTATGTCCCATTTGTTTTCCACATTCCACCAAGTTTCCGTGATCGCTATGATGTCTAGGTCCTCATCTTTGGCCATGATTTCTAGTTCCCCCATTTTGTTCTTCAGGCTTCTTGCATTAGTGTATATACAATTTAAGTCTTGATATTTTTGTTTTCTTGTTATTCTCCTTTGCGGCTCATTATTCTTTCCATCCTCTTCCTGTCCTGCAGATTCCTGTTTATTGTCTCTCTTGTCATCCCCTTGTGGTACGATCTTATTTTCCTCCTTTTGTTCCTTCCTTTCCTCTTGTTCCCTTTCGTCCTCCCCTTGTAGTAGACTCCTCCTATCCTACTCTTGATTCGTCTGACTCCGTTGGTATTTCATCACCTGTTTTGTGTCTTTGGTGTCTTCCCAACACTGTCCCCGCTCAGTATCCTTTCGGGATACTGTCTTCCGAATCATCGACATCTGGTCGACTGTCGGCTTTCCCCCTCTTCCTAGTTTAAAGCTTGCTCTATTCCTCTCCTGACGTTATTTGCTAGTAGTCTAGTTCCCGCCGTGCTCAGGTGTAGTCCATCTCTCCTGAAGAGCTTGTTCTTGCCCCAAAACGAATTGAAATCCCTCTTCTTCACACAATCTCCTCATCCACGTATTTATTGATTGTAGCTCCGTCTGCCTCTTCACATCAGCCCTCGGTACTGGCAGGATCTCTGAGAACGCTATCCTCTGAGTCCTCATCTTCAGCGTCCTTCCCAAGATCTTGAACTGTTCGGTGAGTGCATTCCTGCTGTAGTCTCTCCTGGTGACATCATTTGTCCTGACGTGGACTATCACTGCCCTCTCTTCCGTCTCTGCTCCTTCCAGGATCCTTTTAATTCTGTCGATGATGTTCTTGGTTTTTGCTCCTGGGAGACAGGTCACCAGCCGATCCTCTCTCCCTCCTGCTATGTGATTGTCCACCTGTCTTAGGATCGAGTCTCCCACCAGGATTGCAGATTTCCCTTTTTTCAGCCTCCGCTGTAGTCGCAGATCAGTGTCCTTGGTGCTTTTTGTTTCTTCTCCCTCAAGGCGCTGGTAGGATCTTGCATCTTCTTCCTGCGGGTTTCCTCCATGGGATCCTTCTGCCTTGGTGTCAGATGGTTCTTGTCCTCCATTTAGTGCATCCTGCTTGTACTAAATGGAGGACAAGAACCATCTGACACCAAGGCAGAAGGATCCCATGGAGGAAACCCGCAGGAAGAAGAGCTTGTTGGCCTTTATTGGCTGCTACTTTTATATTTGTCTGTTTTACTTTTGTTGTGAGGGCTAGGGATAGTGGGTGCGGGGATTGTGGGGGTGGAGGGAGGGATCTTGGGATCGGGAGCTCCTTGTTGTATAATTTCTTGAACTACTGTATCTCCAGTTGTTGTACTTGGTTTTTTTTCTGGTTTGTTCAATAAAAATTGTTTTCATCTAAATAGGCATGTGTGACTGTCAATAAGTCGCTCTTATTTTAAAGGAAAAAGCCTCAGGGCATGGTCTGGGACTCATCTGTCCTCACAAACCTGTGTTGTGCCTCCTCATTGACAGTCACACATGCCTATCTAAATTGGTGAAATTTATTGAGATTATGATAGGTGAAGAACATTCCCAGAATATAGGTGCCGAGTTATAGAATACTTCCATTTCTGTGCCTAACAATGTTTGATGTGAGCATTTACACCAGCCTTTGGTAAGTGTAAATGCTCATGCCTGAAGTTAGAAACTAATATTCCATCAAGACAGTTCCAAATGAGACTGCTTTTACAGAACTTATGCTTAGCGAGCATCATTTTGGTGTTTTGGCTACTGTTAAAAAAAATAAGCTCATCTCTGATACAAAAAATTGACGCAATAGTTTAAAAGCTATGTGAGAACAGCAAACTAGAAAGCTGCCCCATATATCAATCAGGAAACTTTCCTTACTTGTCTTAGATTATTGTAGTGTAAAGGTGGCCACTTTCTTGAGTCACAAGAAGAATGGTTGATTGAGAAATTGCAACTATGCAACAGTCAGCATGAAGAGTATTATTTATGCTCTAATTAACTCCCCTTTTTACTAAGCCACAGTAGAGGTTTCTACCGCAGCCCAGAGTACTAAATGCTCCAACACTGCTCAGATGCTCATAGGAATTCTATGGGTGTTCATCCTGTGCCATTTTAGGATCCTGTGTTTGATGCTTGTTCTTCGAGACTCACTACGGTTTTGCCATCATACTTTACTCAAGCAAGCTGTTATCTTGCAGTGAACAGTGAGCAAAGTGTTCCGCTATAGCAGGGGTGTCCAACCTTTTGGCTTCCCTGTGCCGCATTGGCCGAAAAAATTTTCTGGGGCCGCACAAATGTGCAAACGCTGCAGCAAGACAGAGGAGGCAGCTGGCAAGACGGTAAACACCCAGGGGCAGCAGAGGAAAACACTGCATCGCCCTCGACCAGGGCCCCACAAAATACTTGACACACAGTACTCAATGCCCACTCCTTTCATCTGGTCAAAATCTCCTCTCAGTTCCTTCTCTGAAAATTATAGGAACAAGAAGATCTGACATGTTCTCTGTGATGGGACCTCAATGGTAGAATGCCCTGCCACAATATATTAGAAACGAAAAAGATGTCACAATATTCAAAAAATTTTTTAAATCTTACCTGTTTAAAGATGCTTTTAATATTTAAATTTTTTAGTGAGATTTTACATCGTGCTATGGTTTAACTACCCCTTACCCTCTTGTTTTTCCCATTTTTCTACCATAAATTGAAAATTGTAACTTTTACTCTTTCCCTCCCGACTCATGTTTGTATTCTATGAAAGTATACTGTTAAAATGTTTGTTTCTTTATATTATTCTCTGTTTTGATTTTGTACATCGCTTAGTGATTCCAATAAGCGATTCATCAAATATATTAATAAACTTGAAACTTGATGAGGGGTCCAAAATAGTAGACTAAGCAAACTTTATCATATGCCCCAGAGCTGTATCGTCGGGTGGCCACTTAGCTTGAGTGCATCATGTGACCTCCCCTAATCCCATGACATTTTAATTTTCTCAGGAGTCTCTCATGAGGAACTTTGTCAAAAGTTTTCTGAAAATCTAGATATACTACATTAACTGGCTTACCTTTATCCACATGTCTATTCACACCTTCAAAGAATTGAAGCAAACTGGTGAGGCAAGACTTCCCTTAGCTAAACCCATGCTGACTCTGTCCCATTAAACCATGTTTGTCTACATGTTCCATAATTTTATTCTTTACTAGTGTTTAAGCCCGTTACATTAACGGGTGCTAGAATATATGCCTATCTGTCTTTCTTTATTTATGTCTCTCTCCCTGCTCGTCTCTTTCTTCCTTTCTTTCTGTCTCTCTTCCTCCTGCTATTTTTCTCTCTCTCTCCCTGGCACCCTTTGTCTGTCTGTCTGTCTCTCTGGTCCCCTGTCTGTCTTTATTTCTGTCTGTCTCTCTCCCTGGCCTCCTTTGTCTGTCTGTATTTCTTTCTGTCTCTCCTCCCCCCCCCGCCCCTTTCCTTTGCAGAAGCAGCAGCGGTATTTCCCTTCCTCTCCAGGTCCCTGTGAAGTAGTAGCAGCATTTTCCCCCACCTCCCCCCACTCCCTTCTTCCCCCCCCCACTTTCCTTTGCAGAAGCAGCGGCGGTATTTCCCTTCCCCTCCAGGTCCCTGTGAAGCAATTCCCTTCTCTTACCGTGAGCTGTCCTGCTCCGTTCGGCCCCTCCCTTCTCTTAATGCGATCTGGCCTGCTCCGTTCGGCCCCTCCCCCTTCTCTTCCCGCGGGCTGGTCTGCTGCGGCCGAAGATTTTTGTTTCAAGTTTTAAAAGTGCCGGCGGCGGCTCCTTTCACACTGCTGATCCTCCTGTAAAGAGCAGCCTGCGATGGTGGCCGGCTTTAGCGAACCTCGCAGGTCGCTCTCCAGCCTCGGTAGCACGTTCCCTCTGATGCACGGGATCGCGTCAGAGGAAATGTGCTACCGAGTTGGAGAGCTGCCTGCGAGGTTCACTAAAGCCATCGCAGGCTGCTCTTTACAGGAGGATCAGCAGCAGTGGCGGCGGCGGTGGCAGCGGCGAGTGAGGGCTGAGGTGTGTTCCCTGCCTAGGTCGTGGGCAGGGAGAGAGCTTGCCTGGCTTCCAGGGAAAGTGAGGGCGGGAGGAGGGGAGTGGCCAGAATGTTACCTGCCGCTGGGTTGGCTGCCATGAATCACACACCACAGCGGCAGGGAACATGATTTTAATGACAGGTTAGAGATCACTAACATCAGATCAGCAATTTAATGTTTGAGTTTTTTCTATACCCTGGGGTGTATATCATCTGGTCCAGGTGATTTATCTTGATTTTAACTTGTCAGTTTAGCTCAGTACATCTTCTAGGTTCACCAAGACTTTTTTCAGTTTCTTCACGCTATCACCCAAGAAAACCATTTCTAGTAGAGGTAGATCTCTTATATCTTCTTCCATAAAGACTGAAGCAAAGAATTATTTATTTTAAAAAGTTAATATACCACTTAGAGTCACAGCAGTTTCCAAATAAAACATACATAAAGAAAAAAAAAAAGCAGGAAGCCACAGAATTATTTTGTTAATTTACTGCAGTACTAAATTACAATTTATAGTGACTCCCATTTTGTACAGAGAATAAATTTTGATAATTATACCTAGCTTCCAATCAAAATCCTAAAGGTTGCATTCAATAGAAGCAAGACTTAATATTTATATTATCCTGCAAAACAATGCTTAGGAAACTCACTGCTCCAGAAACTGTCCACTGGCCAAGCTGCATTCCTTAGAGCTCTCTAGACCTTGATCTTTGTCCAGGAATTCTGGCAGGGTGTTTCCAGTTTCTTAGTTCTGTGTACTTTTATACCTTCTGCAGCATGTGTGACTCTGTCACAAGTGGAACAGTGTGTGCTGGGCTTCCTTTCTGTAACTTTGTCTCTGCCTATTTTGGCAGAATACAAGTACTTACTTCTATGTGTTTAAACTCATGCTGTAATTTTCCATTGCTATTCATGCAGAAATTGTTCATCTTTACTTTTTCACTACTTTTCACAGCTGTCAATTTCAGCATCTATCTTGGTGGCTAGCACTAGCTAGCATATACCTGCCTTCAAGCCCATAATTATGTCTGGAGTGGTAGGCCTAAGCATTTCAGTGTGCCATTCTATAAGGAGCTGCCTAGTTTTATGTGGTAGAAATGCACACAGATGGTTGTTTTCTAGTCATTTACACAGAATAATACACATCATGTTTTGATGGTGCACATTTTGCCAGTATGCATGTGCATGGGCGGAGTTTGGATGGAATATGGGCAGAACACACAAATATATGGGCATTCTTTGGGTTGGTTTATGGCATGGGCTTCTATCTGTCTAAATTATAGTGCTCTTTTGTAAGATTACATATGTTATTTTATATATTGTAAACTACTTAAATTTGCTGTAAAGTGACATAGCGGTATATTAAATAAAACCTGTACAGGCATTTATACCAACTATAGGGCAGGTATAAATGGCCACACTTTAAGGGCTCCTTTTATGAAGGTGCGCAAGCGGTTTTAGTGCGCGCTAGCTGAAAAACTACCGCCTGCTCAAGAGGAGGCGGTAGTGGCTAGCACGCGCTATTCCACGCGCCTTCGTAAAAGGAGCCCTAAATATACTGTAGGTGTGTTTTCTGCTGCTTGTGCCTGGTATTCTATATTAAAAAAACATAGGCATCTACTTATATAATAGGCTTTTAGCAACTAGCTCCCTTTTTTTTTTACTGAGGCTGTGTAAGACCCCTTAGTTTCAAACATTGGGTAGCATGATTAGACCACATTAATGAATCTTTTTCTCAGGAAAAAAATGGCTAGATAGATAGATCTCTGAACTGATTAAATATAGATCAATGCATGAATAGGATTTATACCTTTAATTTTGCGATTAAACACAATTAAAAATTGAATTGAATTGCAGCCCTACTATTTAATGTTTTCAGTAGATAGGTAGACTGTTCCTTATTTGGAGCATATATATGTACCAGATAACAATGCTGACCATGAATTTCTAAGATTACTTAGACAACAGTATCCATCTTGTCTTTTTCATGTTTAAGTACTTTTTACAGGTCCTGATTTCTTGATTTTAATTACAGCACTCAGAAATTACCTCGAGAGGAATAACCAGGGCTGTAGCAAGCTATGTGCGAGCAGTATGGTCACACAGGTGCTCCAAAACTGTGTTTGATTGCCTTCACTGCTTGGCTGCAACACAGTGGATGGGATAGGAGCTCTAAAGTTATGTCACTTGTGACATGTTACCAGCTCAGGACAGTTCTGGGAATAACCCTCCCCCGGCTAGAGTGCTATAAGCTTTATTAAGGTCAATCCATACAAATGCATTCATTATATGCTACTCATGAAGAGCTTTCTCAAGTTTATTAAGCCTTTTCAGACCCCTGACATCAAGGGAGGTAATGATAAGTGAAAGCAATCATCCTTCCAGCAGCCCCCCTCTACAGTGACCAAATCTTCTGGCAAATTATTGACCACAGTGTTCAGAAATACTACTGACCGGAACACATACTTGCACTATTCCAGTTGCCATCCTATGCGCCTTAAGCAATCCTTACCCATTAGTCAATTCTTAAGGATTCGCCATATATGCTCCACTGTGGACGAATATAAAGCCCAAGCTAAAATCATGAGTCGCCGCTTTAGGGCTCAGGGTTATCCTAATTGGACCATCAAACAAGCCTATCTCAGGGCCCGGTATGCCAACCCTGACTTACTACCTCTGTGCCTCACCAAAAGTCTGATCGTCAAGTCTGTGTACTCTCTTTCTCCAATCAAGCTCATCAAGTTGCTAATATCATCAAAAAGCATTGGCACATTTTGGATACTCATTCTGTCCTCAAAGATCTTCCCTGTGTTGTTTTTTCTCGTCCTAAGAACTTGGGCAACCTGTTGTCTCCTATGATTCCCCGGTCTAATCACGAGCCTGGGAATCATACTGCTTGTGGACACTGTAATATGTGTCGGAATACTTTATCCATCTCAAGTTGGCAACATCCTACAACACGATGCACTTATGGATTAAAACATCGTACCACACTCTCAGTGGGTCATTTACATCTTCATTTGCCCCTGCAATGACATATATGTAGGCCGCACTAGCAGAAAAATTAAGACACGGTTGTCTGAACACAAAAGCAGATTGTACAATAATGTGATGTCATCTCCTTTGGTTCCCCATTGTATTAACAAAGGTCATCATTTTTATGATCTGTCTTGGTTTGTGTTAGAACAAGTGCCTGATGGAGGAGTTGTTCTGTTCGGAGGTGCCAGAGGTGGTGGACTGAATCGGCCCGGGATTGCAGCGCTCGCCTGACAGCCTGAGTTGGAGCGTCGGGAGCAGATCTCTGCAGGCACTTGCGGGGGCGGCTGCCCTGACGTCACGCGGGTCCTTTCATTGCCAGTGAAAGGGACGCCGCGACTGCACTTCTTTGGAGGAGTTGTTCTGTTCGGAGGTGCCAGAGGTGGTGGACTGAATCGGCCCGGGATTGCAGCGCTCGCCTGACAGCCTGAGTTGGAGCGTCAGGAGCAGATCTCTGCAGGCACTTGCGGGGGCGGCTGCCCTGACGTCACGCGGGTCCTTTCATTGCCAGTGAAAGGGACGCCGCGACTGCACTTCTTTGGAGGAGTTGTTCTGTTCGGAGGTGCCAGAGGTGGTGGACTGAATCGGCCCGGGATTGCAGCGCTCGCCTGACAGCCTGAGTTGGAGCGTCGGGAGCAGATCTCTGCAGGCACTTGCGGGGGCGGCTGCCCTGACGTCACGCGGGTCCTTTCATTGCCAGTGAAAGGGACGCCGCGACTGCGGCGCGCGGCCGCAGTGTGTGGCCAAAGGGGAGTGCCCTAAGGGGCCAGCCCCTTGGGAGCCCCTTGGAGACTCTGGGAGACAAGGGAAGCAGCGCTAACTGTATGTATTTGTGAATTACTATGGGGAAAAGAAAGGGGAAACCAAAAGTATCAACACCTAATTTGCCTGGTCCCATAGAGAGACACCTTGTTTCAACCAGTGCCTTGGGCCAAAGTCAGGGAGCTGACTCGCTATCAGGGGCGTCTCTTAGTCCCCCAGGAAGAACTCCACCGCCTCCACCAAATGTTCCAGTAGGTTTGGACCCTAACTTAGGTTCCAATTCTCAACCTGTAGGAGTACCTGTGCCACAGGGGTTGTCCTCATTAATTTATGGGGCCATACCTAAAGCCTTATCATTTCAGGATGAGGCTTTACTTGCAAGAGACTCCCAGGTAGAGCCACAGGAAGTTTCGCTTAAAGATCTTTGGCAAATAAATACTAGAGTGGAGGGGTTATTAAAGTCAGTGGTGACTCAAGATGTAAGATTTTCGCAGGAGGTAATTGATAAGTTGGAAAATGTTGATTCTAATTTAAAAATAATGGAAAAATGTATTAGAACAACTGAGTCTCATGTGGTTACATTGCAAGCAGTGACCTCAACAACTGTTAAAGATTCTCATATTACTCATATGAAATTTGAGAAAATGGAAAATTTACAAAGAGCAAAAAACCTACGGTTAGTTAATTTCCCAAGAACTCAATTATTATCTCCAGAAATATTGATTCGGAAATACTTTAAGGAAATATTGGGATTAACTGACGCAGAAAATTTGCTCATAACTAATTTGTATTACATCCCTCAGAAAAAGAAAATTCCCGTAGAAATGGGTGTAGATCAGTTGGAACAAATTGATTTTGATTTAACTGGTTTTTTGGAGGACTCTCAAGATAGAATTCAAACTAGATCTACCCTATTGATAACATGTGCAAGAGAAATTGATAAATCTTTAATAATGAAAGCTTATTTTCGGAATAAGCAAGTGAAATTTTGTGGTGATAATGTATTGATTTTTCCAGACGTGGCCCAAGCCACGCAATTGAGGAGAAAAGCTTTTTTAGCTTTGAAATCAAGAGTGTTGGATTTGGGAGCCACCTTTTATTTAAAATTTCCTTGTAAATGCTTAATTACATTCAAAGATATTGAATATGTATATTGGGACTCAATTCAGTTGGAACAATTTTTACAACTTAACGAAGTTAGGTAGACATCACGTGAATTAATATTTGGAGTTTAAAATATTGATGCACCATTAATGTTGATCCTTGATTAAGGATTATATTTATATTGATTGATTTCTTTAGATTATTAGGACACTGTCTCCCATTAATGTGGACTTGAGGAATTAGTGAGATGTTTAATGTTAGTAATAGTTATGATTTATTTGTGATTTTCCTTTCTTTAATATTATCTGTAAATGATAATGATGAAAACTTGATAAATAAAAAAAAAAAAAAAAAAAGAACAAGTGCCTGAGAATTTTAAAGGGGACAGAATGCAGTATATCCAATTAAGGGAACAGTTTTGGATATTTCACTTAGATACTGTCCATCCTAATGGCCTTAATGACTGTTTGGAGTGGAATACTATCATCTAATTATCAGTCTGATTGATTGATGTCATGACGTATTTCCTGTTCGGCTTTTAAGCCCAGGGAGCTTTGCTCTTCGTTAGCTCCGCCTTCCTCCTAGCTAGCTTGTTGGACGTTGAATATCTCTGTCTCACTTATCTTAAGAGTTCCTGATGAAGGGACGCTGAGTTGCCGAAACCGGGCTTGGTTGAACCCGGCCACAGGAGGTCTTCAATTGTGGTGACTGGCCGGACTTCCTGCCCGTTGTGGAAGCCTGCGCTTTTGATGAAAGCAGCTACAACTACAACCTTCAAACTAAGTTTTCAACTTTTGCTCTTTGGGAGTTGACTGGGGGGGTTCTCAAGGAGCACTCTTAGTGACTTCACTCTAGCAATTATTTAAAAGTTTTTTATAAGCAGTTTTTATTTTCACTGCTCACTTGTCACTGTAGTTATGCACACGTGAGGCTTTCAATGATGGTGTGCGGGTAGGGGCTTTTTGCTCCTGCTTGGTCAGCTTCTGTGGTGGAGGTTTTGTTCCTCTTGTCCTGGATTCTCCACACTGAGAATGCCCCAATTCACTCAATATATTATTAATTTCTAGTTTTATTGGCTACAGTGATCTCCTTTGAGTGCTCCTTGGGACCCTTGACTATTTCTGCCTTTTTGTGATTTATTTTAAGTTTCTTTTTGGCAGTTTCTTTTTTGGAGTTTTTTGTGTGTTTCAAAAAGGAAAGCATTTTTTTTCTTTTAATTTGGTGATTGAGGCCATTAACGTTTAATGAAAAAATTTTAATCTCCATTATACATTTTATAATCCCAGCATATAATACCAATCAAATATTTAATCTTAATTTGAATTTTCTGAATATATACCATTATTCCCATTTTTAAACTTTGAACATAAAATTTATCCCACCCCAACTCTCCCATTCCTAACCTCACTCACTCCCTATCCCCCCACATCATTATTAAAAGTGAAAACTTGGAAGCACACATATTAGATTAGGCAACGAAAAACCCCTTAACAGACTATCACTAAAACCTCTTATTAAAGTAAGTCACTAAAAGCCATCTTAATAATTCATCTAATAATCCATCCATTTTCAAAAATTACATAATATTTGTATAATCATTAAATTAATATTTATCCTTAAAACCTTTATAGTATTATCTTAAAATAGAATAAACAGTATATATTAAAGTACTAAACCATATTCCCTACCCCCTTATCAAATAAAAGTCAAATAATTAATCATATTTTCCCTCAACCTTACACAGATTTTTCAATACTCATGAACACTTTCATAATCCTTTACTGTGGAATATTAATATTAATTTCATTTTTATCCTTTTTTATTTTTCCTCCTCCCTCCTTTCTTTCCTTTCTCCCCCTTTAAATCTTATCATACATTCAATTACCACCCTCAATACAATATAATCTTCTGTTATGAGAATATATTATACTAAACACTATCATTGTATTACTTATTACATCCTCTATTATAATTTATGAGATCTCTCTTAAAACATAAAAATAAAACATAAAAATCAAATTCTATTATATATATTTCCTACATTTCAATATCATTTCAGTGATATGTTTGTCATCAATTTAATTTCCCAACCAATAATCCAAAACCTGTAGTATGAATCTAAATCAGTACTACACATTAATCCCTCGATATTAAATAAAAAAATATCAACATAACCAATCAAACATCTTATAAGGTTGACCTCTGTAGAAGTTCCATCGTTCAACAAATTTCCATACAAACGTTTCATTTTTGGAAGTCTTTCTGGGTGTTACCATTGCTGAAATGTATATTTAAATTGAACAAGCCATATATATCCGTCAGCATCAGGTACAAAGATCTCAGGATCTACTGTTCAATCTGTAGATGAATGTACAAACATCTCTACCTTAAGTAACATCCTAGCTGGAGTTGAAAAGTCTATCGGACAGAAGGCACATTCTCTACAGATATAAATCTTGATGTATTGATAAATATAAGTAACTTGTAAGATGGGCACAATGAGGGAATTGAGTATGAATAAAGAATTTAATGTTACAGAGATGAACGCAGGACTAATTCAGGAAAAGCAAATATCCACAGTATTATACCATATTCCTCTCCGATACCGCATTGATATTTGTTTTTGTTCCAGTCCCCACGCATTTGTTTTCAACTGTCAGCTGAATGCCCGTTCATATTCCTCAATGTACTGCCACAGCAATACAGCATTTTCCTAATTACAGGCCACGTTAACCTTAAAAACAAATGGGTTATTCTGCTTAACTCAGTCAAAACTCTCTTCATCCATTTCCTCCTTTTTAAACTGGTAACCATCATTACATCCTATTCACAATAACTCATTTGTGTTCTAGTTACCACCTATATTGTAAAATCTCCCTCGTGCCCATCTCAGAACCAATCCCAGACTTAACACACAATGAAGCTGACGTTTCTATATTAATGAAGGATCTAACATTCTGTTCCTAAAAGTCTCGTGTCTTGAACCGTTGAACATTCATTTTTAAAAATTAATTACCAATAATCATCCAATAACAGTCTTTATATAGCCAACTTCAAAATGTTGAACTTATCAAATTTTCTTATTTTAAGCAAACCTAACCAGACCACTCTAACTTATAATAATTTCAAATAAATAAGCTCTTATATCACCGTATGATTAGTGAAGAGTCAAAAAGACATTGGCTTCTCAATTTGTAGTAAAAAAAATCTTACAATTTTCCTGGCTCTTCAAAATTTATTGTTCTATTTTCGTATGTAACCTTCATGATTGCTGGGTATATTAACCCATATTTGGCCCCAATGCTTCTCAATTGTGGCCTTAGCTCTAAAAACCTCTTCCTTTTATTGGTGGTTGCTCTCGCGAAGTTAGGCACTATATGTGTATGTGCATCTTGATATTTTAAGTTTTTATTCTCCTTAGCCAACCGAAATATATCCAAAACCTGTTGATGTCTTAAAAGCTTGAAAATTAGTGGCCATGGATCCACTTGTTTATCAGATCTTTTGTGAGTACTCTATGTGCTCGTTCAATTTCCAGGGGGAACTTTGTTTTGAGCGGCAGCAATTTAGGAAGGAGATTCTCCAAAAAGGAAATTGGATTGGTTTTCTCCACCCCTTCCGGTAACCCTAAGACCCGTATGTTACTTCTTCTTTCCCTGTTACAACAGTCCTCCAGGTCCCGGGTATGTGACTCAATCTTTTTACGATCGAGTTTACATTGAAGTACTTCTATTTCAGTGCCTTCGATTCTTTTCTCAAGATTATTAATTTTAATTTCCGTCATTTCCATTTTCTTGACTTCTTGTATTTTTCTGGAATTGTCCAAAACAATCTCTTTAATTTCCCAAAGCAATTGACCCTGTTCTATTAAAATATCATTGTCAGATCTACTTTCCTTTGGCAACGGAGCTTTCGAAGGGGTTGCTGGCTCTGATTTCGATCTTTTTACACTTCCTGCGTTTGTCAAAGCTGTCTCAGCTTTTGCTTGTTTCCCGATGGCCATGTTATATCTATATCAATATCAATATCACACTTTGAAAATAGATAAAATATTTTTCGCGTAACTTTTAAACTTTCAAAAGTCTGTCAGATCGGAGCTCTCCGTTTACCCAACTGCTCGCATGCACTCCCAAGCCACGCTCCACTTTCACAGCTTCAGGGCCTTATCCTCTTCTTGTGCCATGAGGCTTGGAATCCCTACACTGTGGCATTCTTTTTTTCAAATGTACCACAGTTAAAATGAACAAAAAAGCTTTAATTATGTGGTTCAAATGAGAAAACAAACATGAGCCTGATCTAATCACATACTGTTAGCTCAGGAGTATACATAAAGTAGCTTGGAGTTTAACAGCAAACTCCAGATCATAGAAGAATCACAGTGTATACAGAGTTTGCAAAGTACAAGCTTTTCCTACTTCATGACTACCCCTCTGGTCCTTGAAAGGTATGTTTTGTAAGAGTACTCTAGAGATCTGCTTCTTGGACTGGGCCTCTCTGTCTTCCTCCAGCCCACAGTTTTTATGTTCTTTGTCTGAACCACGCCCTACTGACTGAGCTTTTCAGGCCTAGGCCTCTTAAAGCAGCCTAGGGAATGCACAAAGGGAACTGGTATCTTCCTACACTCCATCATAACTTTGCTTCAAAGCTATGGATAGAGAGACAGTCAGAAAGACATACAAAGAGTTGGATAGAACTTTCTCAATTGGCACTTATCACTTCAGTGAAATGTGCCTAACACTGAAACAACCTATGTGAGACACAGAGCCAACATTTCAACCAATAAGAGATAATAACTGAAGAGGGTAATCCTATGCAAAGTCTGAGACAAAGACTAGACAAACAAGGGAGATTAGGATCTGCAAGAGTCAAAAGCAGAAGACTACAAATCAACCACACAAGCACGGTAACAGCCCCGAAGCCCATAGAGATTTAAAGGGCTTCGGGGCTGTTGCCACGAGGCAGCCACTAGCGCAGCTTTGTAGAAAAGGGGGTAAATGTTTATTATTTATACTTAGAGGTGCATTAGAAACCAATACATCCATGTCTCACCCCTTGAAGGGCTACATCAGGGGAGAAACTGTTGAATAAATCTTAATTACTAAAAACAATAAATTTTAAAACAATTGTCAGTGCCAAAGAAATGAACAAAAACATGCATATTTATTTATTAGGATTTATTTACTGCCTTTTTGAAGGCGTTCACTCAAGACGGTATACAGCAAGAGTAAGTAAAGCATAAGCAATAGACAATTACAGGAAAAAGTATTTAACTAACAATACAAAGTACAGTGCTCCTCCACGAATTTGTGGTTGGCGGTTCGCGGTCCTGGTCATTCACGGTATTTTCAGACCGCGAATGACTGGGCAGGGGAGACAGGAGAAGGCAGCCGGAGCACCGGCGAGTGAAGGAAATCATTCGCTGTTTGCTCTGACCGCCTCTTCCTGTACTAAAGTTGGGCCTTACCAATCAGGAGCTGTGAATGAGATGTTAGTCACCAGCTCTACGGAGAGTCTCCATTTCGCTCAAAACTGAGCTTCATCAGGAAATGACCACCCAGATAATATATTGGGATAAAGTATCGGTCTCACTACAAGAAGAAAAAGGAAAAAGAAACATGTTTCTCATTACAAAAAGATCATTACTCATTGTAGAGATAACATTCCTCATTGCAGAAAGCATCTGAAGCAGGGTGATAGTTGAAACCAGTGATAGCCGGCATATGGCAGTTTTGACTAAGACCTGTTCTAAAAGATAAACTGCCGCGAGCACTTGAAATTTCTTTATCCCCTAGGTAATTTCAATACCACCTCCTACCACCAAGAGAGTTTCCAGTTTACCTTGAATGCTTGTATGAGAAGTTGTATTATAAATCAATTCTGGAAATTTTTTTTTTTTAAATAGAAGAATTCAATAAGAAAATTATCGGTATAAAAAGTTAATACCATTCCTTGTCTACAGTTTTTGTGAGTTTAGGGTAATTTGTTTACAACATTTTTTGAGAGTGTGTTACAATAGTATGTTACATTACAATGTCAACACAATGTGCAATAAAATGTTTTAATAGACAGCATAGGGTGTAAGCAAAGGAGTATAAAGCTAGAAAAGAGTAACAGGTTAGAAAATAAGGGACTAATTTGAAGAAAATTGCATATGAGGTCAGACTGGTGCTTGAAAATTATCGTTGTTTGCTTAGGAAGTCTGAAATATGGCTGTCAGTAAGATTGCAAAAGTACTTAGCACCTCATACTGCATAATTAAACCCTATTTAAATAATAAAATAAATACAACCAGGATATAGATGGAACAAAATGGACCAGTACCCTTTTTAGCAGATACATCTCTCCTGAATGGTTACTTTTTCTGAGTAGTGAGTTGGATTAAACCCTATTTCTAATCCCTCTAAGTAGGTTTATGTAGAGTTTACAAAAATTTGGCTCACAGTTGCATTGTTGGTTAAATTTGCTCTGTAGTGGAGAGAGGTGAGGGCTCTAAAGCACAGTTAAGGGCTATCTAAGAGGACCATTCTTTCCCAGGTAACAGTTGGATCTTTTTCCCTTCTCACAACTTCTCTCACTGGACCAATATCACTTTCATATTATATAGTTAAGGAGTCATTTCAGATTTTATAACTATGGATTCAAGTTTGAATTGGATTGTCCTTTCCTGGCTCATTTAGCAGTCCAGGATTAGTGCTTATCTTGGGTCAGTAGCAAACACTCCATATTTTGTTTGGATGTGTGTATCTGTTAATGTACTGTATTTTTCGCTCTATAAGACGCACCTGACCATAAGACGCACCCACCTGTACAGGAGGAAAGACTGCCTGCCTTGTCCTGCGCCACTTCCCATGCACCGCTCTGCCACTACAGAAGGGAAGAGGAGGCAGCCGTGTCAGCCAACCAGGCAGGCAGCCTTGTGCGCTGCTCTGCCGCTGAGTCTTAACGAGCGATAATTGGCAAATGGACATGCAGAGGATATGGCCATCACTTTGTAGGTGCCTCCACAATTTCATGGACGCCCATTGGGAAAACTCATGCCAAACAGAATAGGCATGGGCATGGAATGGAGATAGTGTCAATATGGGCATCCTTCGATTCATTTGCATAACGCTGAGCGACCTAGGGCATCCATCTCATGCCTACATTTTAGGCGACTGAAAACCAGGTCTACTTTCGAGCATAGTTTGGGCTTCAGATAGACATGAGAATTCTATGGACAAAACTTAGGCACAGTTTGGGCGTGCTTAATGCAATCTACTACATAGCTCTCTGGGTTTTAATTTTTGCTTTATTAAGCTCAAAATACATTTAATAAGGCACCAAATAAACAGGGTACATCAAAACAGATATATTGCATTCAAAATCTATTTTTGTGGACAAACAGAAATGCTATTTGCTATTTAGAGGAAAAGATCCATTAACTGAAATACAGCACATGAAAAACACAGCTTTAGGTTTCTTGTTAAAAAGCTACCCTTTTTTTCTGACTAAACAGTGCTCCAATCAGCTCATTCTTGAAAGCAAAGAAAGCACATAAAAAATACATAGATTGCATACATAACTTCATTTGCAAAAGCTTAAAAACAGAAAAAACAGATACAGACCTTAGCATGACTTCTACTTCATTGCAAATGGAGGTGTGCAGCTGTACAATGGTGACTTCATTGTGAGATCATCAAGCTACACCTGCAAGGTAGAATGCCACAATTAAAATGTGTGCTGGGATTTGAACCTATGGCCTCTAGAAGATGGGAATAGGGCTTTTACCCATTGAGCCACAGATGGCAGATGGCAGAGATATCAGGGGAGGTATGGAATATCGGGGATGTGAGGGGGGATGTCATGGGGAGGGGGTGTAGGCCTCCGTGGCGCAGCTGAGCTGAGCTGCCAGGAATCCCCCGAAACTGGCACAGCTGATGAGGATTCCTTCTACTGCGATCAGACAAGGTAGTTGATGGGTATGTCTACAAAACTTGCTTTTGTACATTTTTCGCATGGACGTTTTTATTTTTGTAAATGGGCAAAAAAGGCAGATGTCCTAAGGACCAAAACTTATACCTTGCTCATTTCAAAAATAAAAGATAAGATGTTTGGTAGCTTTGAAAATGGACATTTTTTGTTTTGCACAAAATGTCCATCCTCAGACTTGTGCACATTTTTGATTATGCCCCTCCACGTGTACAGTAACATAGTAGATGACTGCAGATAAAGACCCGAATGGTCCATCCAGTCAGTCCAACCTGATCCAATTTAAATTTTTTTAATTTTTTCTTCTTAGCTATTTCTGGGCAAGAATCAAAAGCTCTACCTGGTACTGTGCTTGGGTTCCAACTGCCGAAATCTCCGTTAAAACCTACTCCATCCCATCTAAACCCTCCCATTGAAGCCCTCTCCATCCCATCCTCCCCCAAATGGACATATACAGACACAGATTGTGCAAGTCTGCCCAGTACTGGCCTTAGTTCAATATTTAATATTATTTTCTGATTCTAGGTCCTCTGTGTTCATCCCACGCTTTTTTGAACTCAGTTATCATTTTCCTCTACCTCTCAGGAGCGCATTCCAGGCATCCACCACCCTCTCTGTAAAGTAGAATTTCCTAACATTGCTCTTGAATCTACCACCCCTTAACCTCAAATTATGTCCTCTGGTTTTACCATTTTCCTTTCTCTGGAAAATATTTTGTTCTACGTTAATACCCTTCAAGTATTTGAATGTCTGAATCATATCTCCCCTGTCCCTCCTTTCCTCTAGGGTATACATATTCAGGGCTTCCAGTCTCTCCTTATTTGTCTTCTAGCGCAAGCCTCCTATCATTTTCGTCGCCTAATATCATCAGCGGAACTCAGACAAGCTGCAAAAGTTCTGTACTAGAGAATTGCATAGGGACAGAAATTTCACCATCCTTGCCCATTCTCAATGGAATCTAACCCATACCTGTAAAATCCATTCCATCCCCTCCCACCCCCGCAATTAACCTCTTCCATCCCCACTCATACCCATGGAGTCAACACTATTAGATCCTTACTCACTCCCAGCCTTCCATTTCCTCCCAACCCCCAACAACTTTATGGTTTTTCAGATGGTATTCATTATTCAACCAATGAGTGTTCCAAGCCTCAGTCTGGTGTACTAGCTGCTGGTTGCCTTTCCCAGTATGTTCCAAGCCTTGTTCTGGCACACCACTTGCCTCGCTCAATGCATTCCAAGATTCTTTCTGGTGTCACCAGAGATTTTGACTAAACTTCCTTGGGAATTCTACAGCAACTTCATCTATCTCCATGGGATTCCTAAGGCAACTTTTTCTATCCCTGTTGGAATCCCATAGGTTCCAAAGGCTTTCCATGATCCCCAGCTCTCTATTCTGAACAAATAAGCAACTATATGGAATTAAAGCAAGTCACCTACAAAATAATCCTACACACAAGCAAAAGCCTCCTCACACATCATATCACATACTCTGTTATTAAAATTGCCATCAAGTTAGCAAATCTGTAGAAACAAGATTGCATAGTGATTCCCCTGTGAATTAGCTGTAAGTTAGAAATCACCTGATTTTTGAAACTATATGCTTGCATGAACTAAGCACTCTAGGCTTAATTAAGCAGCACGTGTGGGTGGAATGAGTTTTATAATGCTAGTGATTATTAATGGACATCTATAGTAGAGTTCCACACATTCTTGAAAAGTTAATTACATTGTAATTTTGTTACTGGCAGCTTTGAAAAATATTGCTTTGTTATGGGAAGAAGGGAGATATGTCATTATTACAGTAAATGTTTTTATAAAATCCCCTGAGAATACTAATCTAGCTGTATGCATTCACAACATTCCCACTTTTTTCAGTTCAATTTTTCTTCTGTAGTAAATCAGATCAGAGAAAACTATTAGCAGTGATAGCTGCCTCATAATTTCAGCTGAGTGAGCATGAAAAATTAGACCTTGCGCACAACTGAAGTCAAATCCTGTAAAATTCAATGCTTGTTTGTAAGTGACAGATGTCTTAGTTAAAGATACAAATGCAATGTGATTGCTGTTCCAATATATATCTCAAGATTCATTTCACAGATATGAGCTCATGGATACAATCTGACAATCTACACATATAAATATGGGGGGGGGGGAGGGGGAACACCACTTTAATTTCATTGTGGCTGTATAACTTTAGTCAACTATCTATCTCTGTTAAGGACAGAACATAAGAAACGCTACACTGGTCAGACCAGAGGTCCTTTAAGACTAGCATTCTGAATCTAATAGTGTTTTATTCAGGTCACTAGCAATATCCAGTAGATCACAGAGAATACATCCGTTTCTTGCAGTTCCCCCCCAGAGATCAGTAGTAGCATTCGGAAATCACATTTTTTTAAATGATTTATAAAGCTCACACCCTGTAATTGGTAGTTCAAAGCAAGTTACATTCAGGTGCAGTAGGTATTTTTCGGTCAACATTGGACTTACACTTTAAGTCAGTGTATCGCAAACTGTGTGCCATGGCACACTAGTGTGCCTCCTGAGATTTCAGGTGTGCCATGGCACACTGGGGATGAGGAGATGCGCTGGCGCCATCTGACTGTCTACAGGACGCGCCTCTCACGGTGAGGCCTCGTGGTTCCTCTCGCAGTGAGGGGGTGCCTCTCGTCCTGTAGGCAGCCGGCGCCACTGCCTCTCCTTCTTTCTGGCCCTCTTCCCTGCTGGCACCCGAAACTGGTGTCTCAGGGCCCGTCTGAATGGCCTTTGTGCATACGCAACGTGATGATGTCACACATGCGCCCGCGCACTTCCGGGTGCCTCAAGCTGTGGCCACTACCTTTAGTGTGCCGCAGCTCGAGAAAGTTTGCGGGATACTGTTTTAAGTGCATGTATTTTGCTAATAATCGAATATCGCATATCACAACTACAACAGATAAGTTTATAACATATATAAATGAAAAATTTCTAATACATACAAAATCAATATAGTAAAATCAATATAGTAAAGTTATTGAAAAGAACCTTATCCACAGCAAGAAAATGTAGTGCCCAATTGAACATAGAATATAAAAACAGAAATCAAGGCATCCACATCAGGACATGTTCAATTCCAGTGGTATTTCAAAAACGAATCTGCTGACACAGAGACTTTCCTTAAATACCTGCAGAAGTGCACATGTATTTGCCAGCACATGCAGTAGGATCAGCCATTTCACAAATATACCATCTTGAAATTGACGTTTTGATGACTTCCACATAGAAGTGGCAACACTTTCAAATGTAGTTGCCCAATTTTACAAGCCTGTTTGTCAGAGATGCAAAGTTACCAAGTTCCAGGCTAGAGATTTTGGGACAGCCCTGGATTTCTGACCACCCCATCCTGGTGCATTACACTACTTAACAAAATTATTTTTGTTCCTGGGTAATGAGTGTTCTCTCTTAATTACCTATGTCACAAAAGTATAGAACATGGCTATCATTCCCCTCAATCTTTGCTTTTGTCACCAGGACATTGATCTTTACATTTTTTTGCAGCAGATTCCAGACTTATTACAAGATGATTAAATTTAGGGGCTGTTTTACTAAGGCACAAACATCCAGCAGATGCATTTTGCTATGTATGTGGCCAATTTATCAAGATGAGAGGGAAAAAGTACTCCATAGAAGCATCTGCTAAGACAGTGTTCTTCAACCGCCGGACCGTGGACTGGTGCCAGTCCGCAGAAATTTTCTGTCAGTCCACAGGGCCGGCACGTCCATTGGGCAGAAGACAGTGTTCTTCAGCCGCTGGTTCAAGGTGTGATCAATGCGGCGTTTTCGGGCCGGCTCCCTGAGTGCTGCAGTGCACAAAGCTGTAGAAAAAGGCTCCTATGCGCGTCCTGCGCCTGAACCGGAAGCCTTCTCTCTGACTTCACAATGTCAGAGGGAAGGCTTCCAGATGACATGCGGGACACGTGCAAGGAGCTGCTGCCCACAGCTTTGTGCAATGTAGCACTCAGGGAGCCGGCCTGAAGACGCCGCATTGATTGCACCGTGGACTGGTCCAAAGATAATGGGCAGGCCTGAAGGCAAGGCACAGAATGGAGGGAGAGGGACAACAAAGGTAGGGGGAATGCTATAATTATTTTATTATTTTTAGTGATTAATTTACATCTGCTGTCTGTTCAGGAAGAAATGCATTTGTTTCTTTTCCTCTGGGGTTGTACTGCTTGCAGAGTCTTGCATCTTAGGGTTTGTTTGTGAATATTAGTTTTTGGTCCTGCATTTGCCTGGGGCTATCTATTTTCTGGTAGGAATGAATGTTGAAAAGCATACAGTGTGCTTAATTTTGTGGATAACCATTATGTGTTGTTAATACAATTATATTGTGTGTGTATATATATGAAAAATGAATGGAAAAAATGGTGTTACAATTAGTAATATTATGTGGGCGGGGTCTGGGGTGGAGATTGGGTAGAGATGGACACGTCTTAACCTAGTGTTCTTCAACTGCCAGTCCACAAAATAATTCTATTTCCTCTGGTCCATAGGTGTCATAAGGTTGAAGAACACTGTGCTAAGATGTGTGATGCCTATAAGGCATATTTTCAAGTTGAATATTTGTGTCCTGAATATAAAACTTTTCCTTAAGTCTTTAGGAAAGCCTCAGCCCCACCACTCCACCGCTATAATTCATTTTGACAGCGGGAAGAATTACGTGGATCTCATCACCGGCTTCCACTTTATTCTGTTTGTTACTGTATTCTAATGTTCTTTAGTGTTATTAAATATTTTTCTTAAGTTATATTAAAACTCTATTATAACCATTGTGTATTGTTTTAGCCACTTATCTTTATGCTACCATGACTCGGAAGAGACAACCCCGAGTCATAGTAAAGACTTAAGGAAATGTTTTATATTCGGGACACAAATATTCATCAATTTGATTATAAAATGTTCCGAATTTAATTGAAAGTTTTCCACATTTATACTAGTAGGCTACAAGGCATATTTTGGCATGCCTGTTGGGAATCAAGACAAACTTTGGGCATCTTACTTCACATGCAAGCACTGCCAAAAAAAAAAAAAATCCTCTGGAAGGTAAGACAATTTTATTTCTCACCAAGGTGGCAGAATTTTCTGCTATAAAATTTCTTAGAATGCTTAATTTAAAAAAATATTTAAATTAAAAAATTTTCAATGCTATCTGAAAATATATCATATATGAAATACATTATGAAAATCTCATACACATTGGTTATAGGTGAAATAAATGTATTAATTAATTAATGTTTTCATTAGCACAATTTTCATTTTGTTCTTCTACAGGATGGTACAGAGGGGAAAAGAGAATCATTAAATTTGCTATCCCAAGAATTTGGTGGGAATCCAATGACCACTAATGCAACTGCAATTTCTACATGGTGGACTCTTCCAAATGTCAAACTGGCAAACATGTATCTGCAATAACAAATCCAAACGTTCATTCACCATTGCCCCGGTGTCAAATTGCCTGAGCTCCCTATACCCACTCCTCCATAGAGACAGCAGCGGTCTTCAGAAGACAGCAGCAATTCAGAGTGAGGGAGACATTGTAGATCCTTTTTACAGTATCAGTGGTGCAGCTGATGAGAGAAACCCATACTATCCAAACCAATAAAACCTCAACGTCTTGATCAGAGATCTTGGTCTCAATGCTGAGCTTTTGATGTTTAGGCACAGGCAATGGAACTTGGATGAAAGTGTGAAAGTCAGAGATCAGAGGAAGTGTCACAAAGTTTCTTTTTCCACCTTATTTGCCCATCAAGATGGGCTCTGCTTTTGACACAATGTAACCAGTTTGTTTGAGGCAATCAGAATTGCCTGAAACCTGAAAAACTGGCATCTCTTCACTGACAGCTCATCCAGGAAGCATCAAAGCCATGCTGCTCCATAATGGGAACAAATACCCATCTCTTCCACTGGCTCACTCAGTGCACCTCAGAGAGGATTACAACAGCATCAAGACCTTACTAGGCGACTTGAAGTATGATGAGTATGGCTGGGAGGTCATCAGAGACTTCAAAATGGTGGCATTCCTAATGGATCACCAAGACAGTTTTTCCAAGTTCCCTTGCTATTTCTGCCTTTGGAACAGCAGGGACACAAAGGTGCACTAACAAAGGCAGGACTGGCCACAGCAGACCAAGTTCTCTATGGGGAGAAACAGTGTCAAATGGGAACCACTGGAGGACCCCTGTTCATTGTCAACACTGCACATCAAATTGGGCCTAATGAAACTATTTGTTAGAGCTTTAGATAAGGAGTCAGCAGCCTTCAAGTACATTCAAGACATCTAATCTGTCTGATGCAAAGGTCAGAGCTAAAGTCTTTGTCAGACTACAGATAAAGAAGATCCTGCAGTGCAAGGAATTTTCCAAGAAGCTAACTAGGAAAGAGAACGTGGCTTGGAATAGCTTTGTCATAGTGGTTTGGGGCTTCCTGGGCAATCACAAGACCAAAAACTAGGTGGCATTGGTTAAGAATCTGAAGAATTACAGTAAAATGGATTTTAGAATATCTCTCAAACTCCATACTTTGATAAGAACATAAACATAAGAATAACCTTACTGGGTCTGACCAATGGTTCATCAAACCCAGTAGCCCGTTTTCACAGTGGCCAATCCAGGTCATTAGTACCTGGGCAAAACCCAAGGAATAGCAATATTCCATGCTACCGATCCAGGGTAAGCAGTGGCTTCCCCCATATCTTTCTCAATAACAGACTATGGACTGTTCCTCCAGGAAATTGTCCAAACCTTTCTTAAAACCAGCTACGCTATCCGCTCTTACCACAACCTCTGGCAATGCATTCCAGAGCTTAACTATTCTCTGAGTGAAGTTTTAAAACCAATGGTATAACTTGTTGTACATGCTCTTGTGTTTTTGTCCTGCCATTGGTTTTAAAACTATTTCCCTGTAACTTCATCGAGTGTCGCCTAGTCTTTGTAATTTTTGATGGAGTGAAAAATCGATCCATTTATACCCGTTCTACTTCATTCAGGATTTTGTAGACTTCAATCATATCTCCACTCAGCTGTCTCTTTTCCAAGCTGAAGAGCCCTAAATGTTTTAGTCTTTCCTCATACGAGAGGAGTTCCATCCCCATTATCATCTTGGTCGCTCTTCTTTGAACCTTTTCTAGTGCCACTATATCTTTCTTGAGATAAGGAGACCAGATCTGAACGCAAGGCTGCACCATGGAACAATACAGGGGCATTATAACATTCTTAAGTTTTGTTAACCATCCCTTTTTTAATAATTCCTAGCATTCTGTTTGCTTTATTGGTTGCCGCTACGCATTAGGCAGAAGGTTGCATCGTATTGTCTATGACATGGGTGCCCAAAATGTTGATCATGATTGACCAGTAGATCGCAAAGGCAACGTGAGTCGATCGCGGAGCCCATCACAGGATCTGCGATAGACTCACGTTGCCTTTGCCTTCTGTTCTCTCTGCTTCCCTGACACCAGGCCAGGTGCATACAGTCACCGGGCCTACAGCCTTCCCACCCCCTTGACATCAATTCTGATGTCATAGAGGAAGTTCTGGGCCAGCTAATCGGTGTCTGGCTGGCCCGGAATTTCCTCTCCGACGTCAGAATTGATGTTGGGGGAGAGGGGGAGGCTTGTGGGCCCAGTGCTTGTATACACCTGGTCTGGTGTCGGGGAAGCAGGGAGAAATTTGTGGCAGTGGTGGTTTGGGGGGAGGGAGAAAGACAGACAGAAAGGGGGGCAGGGAAGAGATAAAAGAAAGACAAACAGAAAGGGGGGGGGGGCAAGGAGAGAGACAGAGAGAAAGAAAGAAAGAAAGGGGAGGGGGCTGGGAGAGAGGAAGAAAAATTTGGACTCATGGAGGGACAGAGAAATGTTGGTTGGGGAATGGAATGAGGTCTGGAGGAGAGAGAAGGAAAGATAGGCAGAAATAAATAAATATTGGATTTACCGTCAGAAGAAGGAAGTGCAACCAAAGACTTATGAAATCACCAGATAGCAAAGGTAGGAAAAATTATTTTATTTTAAATTCAGTGATCAAAATGTGTCCGTTTTGAGAATTTATATCTGCTGTCTATATTTTGCACTATTGCCCCCTTTTACTAAACCACAATACGGTTTTTAGCACAGGGAGCCTATGAGCGTCGGGAGCAGCACGGGACATTCAGGGCTAAAAACCGTTATTGCAGTTTAGTAAAAGGGGAGGGGGTATATTTGTCTATTTTTGTATAGTTGTTACTGAGGTGACATTGCATAATTTAAAGTGATCTGCCTTGACCTCTTTGAAACCCCCCCTCCTCCGAATATAAATGATAATTAACATTTTCTCTGCCTACAGTGTGCTTTGTGTTTTTTTAAATTTTATTACTGGTAGATCATTTTGACTTGGTCATTTTAAAAGTAGCTCACAAGCCATAAAAGTGTGGGCACCCCTGGTCTACGATGATACCCAGATCCTTTTCTTGGGTGCGAACCCCCAAGGTGGACCCTAGCATTCAGTAACCGTGATTCAGAGAGCATAATCAGAGGAGCAAGGTGGGTGCTTCTACCAGGATATACTGGAAATCGAATGCCGCTTCCAAGAACAATATAATGAGAACATGATTGGAGAGTACATCTGGGGACTGATTTGTGAAAGAGACTTACAATATGATCGCAAATCTCGAAATGTCGCAGTAGAGGTTTCTACTGCAATACCGCAGTAGAGGTTTCTATTGCAGGCTGGTGAGGTAAATGTTCTGACACTCATAGAATTCCTATGAGCATCGGAGCATTTACCTGGCTGGCCTGCAGTAGAAACCTGTACTGTGGTTTGTAAAAGGAGCCCTTAAATGGGTACATTGCAAAATTTGACTATCCTGGTCACAAAAGCAAAGTTTTATGGAAATAACAGATATTTTCTATACTTTTTAAGCATTAGCAATTAGGAAATTATACTAAGGCCCAGATTCAGTATAGGACACACTATGCCTAAGCAGCATTTGAAAATCGCACATGGGCGTCCTATAGAGAATTGTGCCTAAGCCTGCTTAATAACCTGATTCTCTAACCCAGTGTTTCTCAACTCAGTCCTGGAGTACCCCTTTGCCAGTCAGGCTTTCAGGATAACCACAGTGAATATGCTTGAAAGAAATTAGCATATAATGGAGGCAGTGTATGCAAATCAAGTTTATGCATATTCATTGTGGATATCCTGAAAACCTGACTGGCAAGGGGGTACTCCAGGACTGAGTTGAGAAACAGTGCTTTAACCGACGTCCATGTCACAGGCGCCAGTTAGAGAATCGAGATGTCGCTGAGCTTATTGTAGCAAGGGATCTCCCTACTGCAATAAGTTTAGCAGCCACCCTCTTCCCCCCCCCCCCCCCCCCCGTACATTGCCAGTCCCTCCTGCTGGAACTCCTCCACTCTCCCTGTACATCGCCAGAAAGATCCCCAGTCTCTCCTGCTGGAACCCCCTCGAACATAGCGGGCATCCCCCGGACCGCCCCAGAAACCCCCTACCTTAACTTGTTGGCTGGCTGGAGGCATCCTTCCTGCCTCCAACCGGCTCAAGAATGGCGGACCTGCCTCTTCCTTTAATGCAGGGATGTTCAACCTTTTGGCTTTCCTGGGCCGCATTGGCCGAAAAAAATGATTCTGGGGCCGCACAAATACGCAAACGCTGCAGCAAGACAGAGGAGGGAGCTGCCAAGACAGTAAACACCCAGGGGCAGCAGAGGAAAACACTGCATTGCCCTCGACCGGGGCCGCACATAATACTTCACGGGGCCGCAGGTTGGATACCCCTGCTTTAATGTGCGTAAAGGGGCAAATAACAGGGGAGGGGCAGCATACCCTGTTAAATGCAAGTCAAGGAGGGTTGTTTGGCAGGTGGGGCAGGACTTTTTCATGGGCTTGCTCAATGGTAGCTATAGTAGGCCCATAGTCTTATTAATTCACTGCTAGCAGCTAGAAATGAGGTGGCTTGCTGATGCCCTGAAGAACTAGCAAACGAGAATGGAAAGAGGAGAACTCTCCCTCAGGGAGGGAAGTGCCTCTAGTTTGCAAGTAAGGGGATATATGATTGAGCAGAAGGATAAGAATGAGGAAAAAAAAGCACTGAGTTGGGCGTGAGAATGTGGGAAGTGACAAAGTAGGAAAAGCATTCAGTGGGTGGATAGGTGTGAGGGTGTGAACGGTGGGTGGGTTTTCCCTAGTGGTAGGGCAACAGATGAGAAAGGGTAGGCGGAGCTGGGGGTGAAGCGGGCATGGCTAAAGGCAAAGGTGAAGGAGGCAGGGTGTATGTGCTAAAATCTCCCCTTCAGAAAATTGCTCCGCCTTGACATTTCTGTCGCCCCTCCCCCATCATACATATTAAACGCCTTAGCTGACCGTGATTATCAAGTCTTCGTCAGCTAAAAAACAAACAAACCCACCATAACTCTTCGCGGAAGCTGCCCAGCCACCAGCCCTAACACTCGCGCATGCTCTGTTCGTACGTGAGCATTGAGCATGCGCATGGTGCCGGCGGCGGCAGCAGCTGAGAACGTTGCCGCTAGGGGAGTTCTGGCGGGCTGATGAAGTTTGCAGCTGGTGGGGCTTGGGGATCCCCACCAGCTACACCAACATTGTACCGCTGCTGGGTGGACCCGAGCGTAAAGGGGGTGTGCCCAGGTCCACCCGTAGGTACGCCCCTGATAACTCTTTCAGTTTTTACACTTTTCCGGGTGAAGTTGGTTTTACAACATGAAAGTGACCATTTGTTTCGGGAAGACTGGGATTGTGGTCCCTTGCAAGGATGGCAAGTTCAGTGTGAGAGAGCTAATCCAACAAGCCGCCCAGAGATATATTAAAGCCAGGGAGAAGGTAAGATGGGGGTCTTGGTTGCTTCTTCCGAACAGTGAGAAAGTTTGCAAACGCTGCTTTTCAGAGGAGATGTAATTTGGGGTCCACAGGCCGAGAGGGCATAGAAATAATGAAAATATGATTGTAGAGTGTCTCATTTTCAACAGAAAATTCACGTTTTGATCGCCAAACATTGACTCTCATAAATGCTTCTTTTAGTTATGCAAGAAGTTACTGTCAGGCCTTATCTTCAGATCAACGTGAGAATGTGGTTAACATGAAAACATGAGAATATTAGCTATAATTTTGTTTATTATAGAATTTCGTTGTAGAGGTAGTGGTCCAATTTCAAGTACAACGCCTCATTAATGAGAAAAGCCCTTTAGACGGTATGGGAAACAATTGTGAACGTCATTCCTCGAGATCAATTGTTTTACTCATAAATGCAAGACTGTTTGAGGTACACGATTCTTTAAGTTGGTTGCTGATCCTGCTTGACTTTCTGTATAACTCTTGTGGGAATGTGCATAAGATGTATTGGTGTGTAATAGCTGACTGGAAATCAGACAGAGTTGCTACAGCATTATTTTGACTTTACTCCAGAAAGATGTGATCATATATTGGTTGTGCAGCCAGTGTTGTGGGTTTTTAGAGCGCAATCTGTTGAGGAAACTTTTAATGTATTGGAGCTTAAAGCAAGAGCAACAATTCTGAGTGTAATTCAGCTGCTATTTGAAATGTAGAAACTTTTATTTAGGTGGTTGAGAAAAGAAAAAGGAGTGAGGAACATGTCAATTACCGGTACTAATGAAGACTGAATTCAAGCTGAGTTTGAAACTTTTCATTTGGCAAACTGTTTTTATAGCCTAGAAACACTTAAGGTAGTATAGTCTATAGCAGTGGTCTCAAACTTGTAGCGGGGGGGAGGGGGGGCAGGTACTATTTTGAGGCCCTCAGTATGGTTATCATAATCACAAAAGTAAAATAAAGCAGTTTCTTGATCATATTCTTTAGCTATAAATTACAATATTATTATTAAGACTTAGCCAAAAGGAAAGATTTATAAACTATAAAGAGTTTTATCTTATGCAAAATTGTCATTTCTTTAATAAGACATTAACTATTTTTTCTGAGGCTCTCCAAGTACCTACAAATCCAAAATGCGGCCCTGCAAAAGGTTTGAGTTTGAGACCACTAGTCTATAGCAAATGGTGACATGTATTCTGGGCCTGATTTAAGTTTTCTTCCTGTAGACAGGTTGTAGGGAATAAAGCCTTCATAGTACCAACTTGTAGAGTTTGATATAACCAGCTAATAAATAACTCGCTAATTTAAACCTTGTTGGCTAAAAATGTTTGCCCCTTAGCCCCAAATTAAGAACAAGATTTACCAAGGGATTTCTCTCATTTGTTGTCTATAGAAGTGGTTCCCAAACTTTTTTTGGTTCAAAGCCATGCTAGTGTTTTTAGTGCTGGCCGTAGCAGTAACAGCTCCAATGAGCATAGGAGCTGTTACTGCGGTGGCTGGCGCTGAAAACGCTAGCACACCTTTGTAAATGTTTCAAAATTTTTCGTGGCTCCCCAGGTCAAACAATAGTTCTGTAATCTAATACATACCTGATAGTTGGTAGCTTAATTAAAACAACTTATAAAGGTTATCACAATCTTGAATTATTTATTTGAAAAAAATTCAACAACGCATATAAAAAAAATCACAAAAAATATTGATAGAACTAGTGAGATATGGATGAGCTTGCTGTTCATTACAAATCTTCTCAAACCTTGGAACCATATTTGATTTGGCCAATCTCATTTCTTGTTCCACATTGATTTTCGTTCGGTATTTGCTTTTTATCACAGCGAGTGTCGAAAAATCAACCTCGCTTAAATAGGATGTTGCAAATTGAATTAAGATTCTCTGTGCTCTACTGCTTAACAGCGGATATTCATCTCTTACTGAAACCAAAATTCAGTCATATCCAAGCTGGATAATAGTGCTAAATATCCAAATTTTCACACTGGCCACTTTCCTCTCTCCACCTTTAACTTATATGAGCAGAATTGAGGCCAATCAGCCAACTATATATATATATATATATATATATATATATATATATATATATATATATATATACTGACTGTTGGCTTTAAAAATTGATTCACTTGTTTGTTTTGACTTCTGGGAGCTGTTCTGAAATGGGCAAGCCACTGTATGTTACTATCTGTACTGAATTTGCTGTTATTGTCTGTCTATATAGGTTAATTCTATCTCTTCTTAAGTTTGATGGTCATATCGTCACATACTGAAGACAGTTGATAGCAAGATCACTTTGCTGCCACATTTATTTCTAAGCCTTGGCTTTCTGTCCTTTCCAGTGATTAAATTATGCACCAGAACAGTTCTGATTATTCACTCACCTCTTCTATACTGGATTTCTGCATTGTCTTTCAGATATTCTTGGGCCTAAGTGTGTTATGTGCACTTAGCACATTTCAAAACAGGATCTTAACACATTAAAAAATTACAGACAGTCCCTGAGTTACAGACGCCCGACTTAAGTACAACTCATACTTAAGAATGCAGTTGCGGCTTTATTTGATTCACTGAGCAGTATTTCCAGTGGTATAGACTCCTACACTTCTCCTGTAGCACATTCTGGAATGATGCATGGCCATATTAAGAACAGTGTGTGGTTGTGCACATTGTACCTTAGAGAGAGCACTGGTAGGGACAGTTGGCCCTTTTGTCAGCTGAGAGCAGAGGTAAGCAACAAGAATCTTAAACTCTACAACAGGGGTAGGGAACTCCGGTCCTCGAAAGTCGTATTCCAGTCGGGTTTTCAGGATTTCCCCAATTAATATGCATTGAAAGCAGTGCATGCAAATAGATCTCATGCATATTCATTAGGGACATCCTGAAAACCCAACTGGAATACGGCTCTCGAGGACCGGAGTTCCCTACCCCTGCTCTACAATTTCTGAGTTACATGCAAATCCAACTTAAGAACAGCTTTAAAAATGTAACTTGTTCTTAACCCAGGGACTGCCTGTACTGTATTTCTTCAATTCTAAGAAGCCATCAAATGCAAGTCACACTTACTTCCCATGCACATTAAAATGAGTAAAAATTGCTGGTGGGCTTCTGGGGCTGGGGAGGTTTTGGGGTGCCGGATATTGCTCTTTATAATCAGGCATGCCTTTTACGCCACGTCAGGGACTGGGTCTTGGGTACCGACCTTTATACCGATATCTCCATGGAGCGTGATTATTTTTATCCTTCTCACCTTCTTTCTCTACTTCATGCTCGGTTGGCAGTGCTGCCAGTTTCCTGTCGCCGTAGTATTTTGTTTCGCCCACTTTGGGAGATGTGGCGGTGGCTGCTGCCTTTTTGGCGGCAGGATCCTCATGTTAGTGTTTTGCTGCCTCTGACCGGTAATCTTTCCTTGCCCCCGGGGTTGTTTCCCTCTGTCTTTGGGCGCTGGCGAGCTCGAGGGTTTGAGTTTCTTTTTCATATGCTGCGGGATGATGGAACGTTCCTCTCCTGTGAAGAGTTGCTGCGTTGTGGTCTGCCTTCTTCGGGTCTTCTCTTTGCTCATTGTCAATTGCGGCATTATGTGCAGTTCCTTCCTTGGAGTTCTCTTTCTTTGGATTTTGGGATTAGTTTTCGTGCCTTTTTGGAGGGGGGGGGAGAGGACCCTGCCTCTCGGATCTCGGTCTCCTTATATCATAAACAGCTTGGGGCTCTTGGACCCCCGCGGGATTTTTCCTTTGTGCTGATGGCTTGGCAGAGGGATTTGGGGCGGGAGCTTGGGGTGGTTTTTTTGCTTCGGGCTTTTCGCTGTATCCCTGCTTTGGTGCATAGTGCGGAGCTTCGAGAGTGCCACTTCAGGACCTTGTTGAGAGCGTATGCCTCCCAGAGTTGGGCCTACCATATGGGCTGTGTCGATACCCAATATTGTCTCACCTGTCACACGGAGGTGAACTCTTACTTTCATGGCCTTTGGGATTGTGAGAGTATTCAGAGCTTTTGGGAGGCCTTGGCTTCCTTTCTTCAGGGTCTTTTACGGGTTTCTGTTCCTGTCTCTGCGTATCACATGTTGTTCACTCATTTTTCTTTGTTTTCTATGTATACCTCTGCTGAGAAATTGTTTTTGAGCAAATGTTATATTTTGGGGAAAAAGTGTATACTGAATTTCTGGTTGGCTGATGCTCCTCCCTTCTTCTGGTACTGGAGGAATAAATTGCATGACCTTCTAGGCTGGGAGGCCAACCTGGCTTCTTCCTCTCGTCGATGGAGCAGAGACTTTGTTCATATTTGGACTCCCTATTTGGACAGTTTGTCTCCCCGGGTTCGTAGTCGTATCTTGAATAGACTGCAGTTGTATTCCATTCCGCCTGTCTGATTTGGGGGGAGGGGGGCTGGGGGGATTGGGGAGTGTGATGTTCTGTGGGGGGGGCTGGAGTTTGGGGCTCTTTGTAACCTGAGAGGACATCAGAGTCCAGTCCTCTTGGGGGGGGGGGGGGCCTTATCTTCTTTACTTGAATTCTTGTCTGCTGTTTGCATTTGTAGTTGTATAGTTTGTTTTTTAATAAAAACAGATTTCACCTAAAATGAGTAAAAATGTGCATCTTAGAATCGAAGACAAACATTACAAATTACATGGCCTCGGGGACCTAAACAGAAATCTACAGTATATGCACACTCCTTAGCAATTTACTTTCAAAATACCATACTTCTTATTCTGTTTTCCTTCTGCATGTTTACCATATTTTTCACTTTTGCAAAATGGGGATGCATCTTAAAATTAATGGGATCTTAGAATCAAGGGTTTATTTTTCCACTTTTTCAAAAGGGTGTGTGTGTGTTACAATTAAGGAACGATAGTATATTTCCTCATTAAGGAAAGTAAGGGAAATTCCAGCATTTGTATTTTTTTTTTCCAGTACGTCGGGTATCTAAGTTTTTTCCCCAAGGTTTAACTAGTACTATGAGCAATTTTCCATCTTTGCAATTCTCCCACTTGAAAGACACATTAAAAGAGTAAAATACCGTAATAGTTTTGTGGTTTATGCCTTGTAAATTAATTTAATCATAAGTAAAGAATGACTCATGGATATATCATGGAGTAGGTTTTAAAATAGTAAGTTGAACCAAAGGAAAACTGAATGACTCTGGTAAAGCCAAAACTGTATAGCAATGTATTTTTATATTCTTATTAAACTTTTTGTGCAAATGTATTTCATATCTGTGAATAACTATGTAATCCCACAGTATGTATGACTTAGACTACACTGTAACAAATGTTATGTATATAGTTACTATACTGTAACCAATCTGCCTATGCTTTTTGCAGGAAGCAAAGCTAGGTCTTGGGATTTAAAAAGAGGGACATAATCAGGCCCTGACAGACTTTCTTTGAGTCTAAAAGTCAGTCCGAGAACTTAGGAGCCAGTTGCCAAGAATTCTCTTCCTCCCTCTTCTCCACTCCATCCTTGCTGAAGTTTGACTAGGGTAGGGTGGCAGGTAATGCCATAATATTGGATTATGCCTCCAACTACCATGGCTCAGATTGCTACATCTGTATTTTCTATGGAGAAAAAAAGCTTAGTAAATCAGTTCCCTTCTCCATAAGTTGCAGGCACCCTCCTGAGAGCTACATTTGAGCTCATTGCCTGTCAGCTTCACTTATTCTTATGACATGGGACACCGCCATTCTCTCTTTGACTTAGTGCCCTCATCCTGATTTATTACTTTCCCTGTCCTAATTCTGCTTATCTCCATCCCTTGTCCTCACCTGTCTCCTTTAGTAAACTCCCACCTTCATTTCTTCCTTTTTTTTCCCAAACCCATCAGTCTGTCTCTGCCACTTACACCCTGCCACCCATCCTGCTCTATTTCCTAAACCCTTCCAGCAAGTCATCATTGTCTTTGCCATAACTTCCAGCTAACCGTTTATTGACCTTCCAGCCACTTAGCCCCAGACTATCCCCTCACTTTGCTAGCTGTGCTGCACTATCTAAAGCAGTGTCTCTCAAAATGTGTGCCATGCACAGTGGTGTGCCCCCGAGAGATTCTAGGTGTGCCATGAGAGATTCCAGAATTTTACTTTATTTTTAAAAATTCCCTTCATAAGTATACACTAGAATAGATTACATGTATGTTGCATACGCAAGAGTCTGTCGATCTGTGTGACTTTTTATCATATTCATAGCTGTCAGCATCATATACTTCTGGATTTTCTGCCGCTGTAGCCTGATCAGCTTCTGTCTGTTCGTTTTCTGTTCTGGAAATATCAAACCCATTTTCTGGTTCTTCTTCTTGAAGGATCCTGTCCATTCCATTTCTGTGATGATCAAAATTCCTTTCGTGTTCTTGAATTAACTGATTAACTGTCTCCTTAGGAAGATGCCTCATCTGGGGTGACTCAATCTCATGATGGTTTACTGGATATTGCTGCAAATGTTGCAGATGCCTATGTCTTTCCTTTTCCATTTGCTTTGCTTCCTGAAGTGCTTGATTCTCCATACATGTAAAAATAACATTTAGCATCTGTGTGAGTAGCTTTGGCTGTTATCTGATTTATTAGATTTTTGCTTGCTAGATAAATATTGTAGCATGTTCTGACAGCCTGCAGCACTGTGGCCCCGATTCTATAAAGGGCACCTAAGTCATGCCTAAAGTTAGGCGTGCTTTAGGCGTCGAGTCTAAGTGGTTAATGAACCAATTAAAGGTCTTAAGCGATAATTGGTACTTAGGCATCCAAAGGACGTAGACGTCATTTTGTAGATGAAGCCACAATTTCATGGATGCCCATGTTTAAAACTTGCACCTAACTCAATAGGCTTGGGCGTGGAATGGACGTGGTTTGGGCAATGACTCAATTTGGGCGTCCTTTAATTCATTTAATAATAATAATTTTATTTCTTATATACTGCCAAAGCCGTAGTAGTTCGAGGCGGTTTACAACAAAGAAGGGCTGGACAATCAGCGAATATAGGTACAATCAACGAATATAGATACAATTTAAATAGGTAAGCAGGATACAGGTACAATGTATATATACAATCTGCGAATATAGGTACAAATTATAAATAATAATAATAATAACTTTATTTTGTATACCGCCATACCCAGGGAGTTCTAGGTGGTTCACATCAATTAACCAAAATTACAAACAATGAAGTCATTGAAGTTATCAGGAAAGGAAAGTACAGGTCATTTAAGTTAACAGGTTAGGAATGTACAATAAGAAGGAGAGGATGATGAGCAGGATACAGGTACAATATATAGGGGCCATATGTAAAGGGGAGCAGGAAACAGGGGTAGGGCTTAAGAGATCTTGAGAAACAAGAAGTCGGACATAGAGGTCTTAGGTTATAAAATGGTTAAATAGGTTAGTTTTTAATAGTTTTCTGAAGTTTAAGTAGGATGAGGAACGCGAGATAATATTGCCCAGCCAATCATTTAGTTGACCTGCTTGGAAGGCAAATGTTCTATTCAGGTATCTTTTGTAGCGGCAGGCCTTTAGAGTTGGATGGCTAAACAGATCATACCAAGTTTACAGTGACAATACTCATTCCTTCAGCTGGGTAAACGCATGTGGAGTACCGCAGAACTCAACAGATAAGTTCTGCGTGTGGATCTGGATGGACAAACTAAGATAAAATGGGGAACTAAGTATAAGCGGGCTGAACCAAGAATGGATTTGAAACAAGAGATAGGCAAATTTGAATTGTTCTCTTGCTTCCAAGGGTAGCCAGTGGAGTTTTTGGTAGTAGGGAGTTATGTGTTCCCATTTTTTTTAGCCTAAAGATCAGTCAGATTGCCGAATTTTAGATGATTTGGAGTCTTTGAATTTATTTTTTTTTTTTTAAAGACCCCAGATAGATGATGTAACAGTAGTCGAGTAAGTTTAGAATGGAGGATTGCACCAGTAGGCGGAATGAGGTTGCATCGAAGTACTTTCTGATGGTTCTTAGTTTCCATAAGGTGGAGAAGCCTTTTCTGACCAGTAGGTCGGTGTGTGCTTCAAGGGTAAGGTTGCAGTCTAGTGTCACTCCCAGAATTTTTATGGAATCTGTGATAGGAAAGACTTGACCGTTTAAGGAGATTGATGAATCTTTCATTTTGTCGTTCGGACTTGCCAGGAAGAATTTGTTTTTTTCTGAATTGAGTTTCAATTTGAAATCGGCCATCCATAGTTTGATTTGCTTTAAGATAGATGCCAGGTGATTTTTTGTCTCGGGAGTTAGGTTAGTTAGGGGAAAGACTATGGTGATGTCGTGAGCATAAATGTAGAATTTGATTTTCAAACTTTGCAATAGGTTCCCTAGTGTGGCCAGGTAGATGTTGAACAGTGTGGAGGACAGGGGGGGAGCCCTTCGGTACTCCACATGCATTTACCCAGCTGAAGGAATGAGTATTGTCACTGTAAACTTGGTATGATCGTTTACTTAGAAAACCCTATAACCATTTTAACACATTGCTCGAGAGACCGATTGACTCCAAACAGTCCAAAAGAATGGCATGATCAATTAAGTCGAAGGCACTACTTAAATCAAACTGCAGGACTAGTGCACTTATGCCCTGGCTAAACAGGCTATGGAGGGAATCTAGCAGAGAAGCAATAACAGTTTCAGTGCTGTGTCTGGAACGAAAATCTGACTGGTTATCATTTAGAATATTGAATTTGTCCAGATAGGTTACTACAGGGGTGTCCAACCTGCAGCTTGAGGGCTGCATATGTCCCCATGAAGTATTTTGTGCGGCCCCAGTCGAGGGCGATGCAGTATTTTCCTCTGCTGCCCCCGGGTATTTACCATCTTGCCGGCTCCCTCCTCTGTCTTGCTGCAGCTTTGCGCATTTGTGCAGCCCGAGAAACATTTTTTTTTGGCCAATGCGGCCCAGGGAAGCCAAAAGGTTGGACACCCCTGGGTTACTAAATCTTGGTTGACCAGACCTTCCATCAACTTTGCAAAGAAGGGGATGTTCGCAATGGGTCTGCAATTTAATGTCAGGTTGATGGGTTCTTTGGGGTTTTTTACAATCGGAGTGATTAGGATCTGGCCTAGGTTCTCAGGAAAGGTGCCTGACTGTAGAAGGGAAGAGAGCCAGGTGTGTAACTTGGCTTTGAAGGTGACCGGGACAACTTTTATTACATTTGGTGGTCAACAGTCTAGTTTGCAGTGGGAATTAGCATATTTTGAATAAAACTTGCAGAATTGTTGCCAAGTAGGGATGGTAAAATTGTTCCAGACCAGATTAGCCCTAGGTTCGTCATAGAGCTGAGCAACTGGGTAGTTCAGATGGTTGGTTGTGGAGGCCGATAGGGTGGATCTCAGATTGGAGATTTTGCTGTTGAAAAACTTGGCCAGGACATTGGCCGGTGGTGGGGAGTCTTAAGGTGGGACGGGTTAGGGTCTGAATGTCGTAAAGTTGTTGACTATTTTGAAAAGGTTTTTGATGTTGGGGTTTGGGGAGCCGATTTTTTGAGTGTAAAAGTTAGTGCGTTTGGTAGTTATAAGTTTTTTGTATTCTTTTAATTTTGTTTTCCAATTGGCTCTCTCTTTACTATCACCAGATTTCAGACATAGTCTTTCAAGTTTTCGTAGTTCCCGTTTCACTGATCCTAGTTCAGCGTCAAACCAGCCATCCAGGTTTTTGTTTCTTATTATCTTTGTTTTAATGGGAGCCATTTTGTTTAGGATCTGTGTGCTCATGTTGGTCCAGGAGTCAACCGTAAATGAGTCGGGGTCCGGGTTGGAAGAGATGTCGTTTATTAAGCCTCATGTGGATATCACCTTCTTAGACCTTTTTGCCAACTTGGGATTGGATAGGTGATGTCTTGCTTGCCAGTTAAGTTGGAAATTGCATAGTCAATGGTCTGACCACAGGGGATCTGTCCAGGTGGCTAGTTTCCAGAGAATCTTGGGGTGGACTTGTTCTTTGGAGAAGGTTACTAGGTCTAGTTGGTGACCTTTATGATGAGTTTTTTCAGTGGTAGGTATGAAAAAGTCCAGAGAGGTGATGAGGGATAGTAAATCTTTAGTGTCACTCTGCTCAACTTGTTCTAGGTGAATGTTCAGGTCCCCGATCAGTAGGTTGTAGGGACCTGTAATTGAGTTAGCGAGCAGGAATTCGGAGAAGTTGCCTTTAGCGGTGGACCATTTCTTGGGAGGGATGTAAAATAATGTGATAATTAAGCCATCTTATAGCTGGTCTGACTGGAGTTTACATGAGAGAATTTCGAGGTCCGTTGAGGATTTTGAGGCTAAGATGGTGGACTCGAATGAATCTCTTGTTATGATGGCTAGTCCTCCCCCCTCTTCCCCTGGTTCTGGGTAGAGACGTAATTTTAAACCCAGGTGAAAGACACTCACGAGTTATGATATCGTTATTGGAGATCAGCCACGTTTCAGTTAAGAGGACAACGTCAGGGTTGGACTCTTCTATCCAGTCTTTAACTAGCTGAGTTTTATTCCTGATAGATCAGATGTTTAAGTAGAAGCCTTGAACCTTTTGGTAGTGGGGAGGTTCAACAGGTACTGAGTGGGAAATTTATATAACACTGAGCGACCTAGGGCGTCCATATGATGCCTATATTGTAGGCGAATGAAAACCAGGTCTACTTTTGAGCTTAGTTTGGGCTTCAAATAGATCTGAGTTCTATGGACGGAACTCGGGCACTCTTTGGACATTCTTAATGCAATCTGCTAAATAGTTCTCTGGGATTTATTTTTGCTTTATTAAGCTCAAAAAACATTTAATAAGGCACCACATAAACAGGGCACATCAAAACAGATATATTGCATGCAAAACCTCTTTTTGTGGATGAACAGAAATGCTATTTGCTAATTAGAGGAAAAGATCCATTAACTGAAGCACAGCACATGAAAAACACAGCTTTACGTTTCTTGCTAAAAAGCTACTCTTTTTTTCTGACTAAACAGTGCTCCAATCAACTCATTCTTGAAAGCAAAGAAAGCACATGACAAAAATATATAGCTTATATAGCTTAAATATATAGTTGTGATATGATAGCTTAGGGATCTGTTAAGCTATCACAGGGCTCTGCTAAGCTATCATATCACAGGGCAGTCAGAGACACCTGTTTGGAAGCTGCTATAGCTCAATAAGTAAAAGCCCTATGCTCCTCTTCCAGAGTTCATGGGGTCAAATCCCAACCAGCTCCCCAGCCTTCCTTGGATAACTGGTTGATATGAGAGTTTTACAGACAGGACAGTTTCACAGTGACACAAATGGGTGACTTCACTTCTTCAATATTTGGGGTGGATCTTCAAATTTCCAAAGAGTTTTCTTATCCCAACCAAATCATTGGTACATCTGGGGGAAGTGTCCAACACGAAGGTGGGGAATGTGTTTCTTCCCAGATATAGAGTCAATAAGTTCCAGTGTCAGGTTTGCCTTCTTCTCCTTCAGTCACCCAGTCCCGATAGTATGGGATTATCTTCCTGGTTCTAGAATCCAGGGTGGCAACTCTAGAAGTGGGACTGTGGCAGCATTCACTTCTGTCCCAGTGGTTTCTGCTGTTTCAAGGCTGTAATCATAGTCTCCAGTGGTCTCCTCAAACATTGATCAGCATGATTTGGTGACTCAGTGAGATCATTCTGTTCAAAAGCTTGCACACGCTGCTCTACCTCATTGTTTCCAAGAATGCCGTCTGTTGGGTTGGGCAGCGAGTCTGGTCTCAGGAGGAGATTCAGTGATCGTTCAATGTTCTGGAGTTGTGGACAATCAGGCTAGTGCTTCCGGCGTTTCAGACCATGCTTCAGGGATGGCCGATGAAAATCTTTTAGGACAGTGTCACGGCGGTGGCATTTCTCAATAGCCAGGGAGGTATGCGAAGTCCTCAGTTGTCAAACAAGGCAATAGTCCTGCTTCGGTAAACAGTACCTCATCTTCTATTGGTGGCTCACATTTCAGGACAGGAGAAGTGTTTAGACAGACTTATTCATCAAAACTTATACATCCCGGAAATTCGGAACTGTCAGCTTAGCTCTTCCAGCTCATTGTGTAGAGGTGAGATCTCCTAGACTTAGTCCTCATGGCCTAGTTTCAAAATGCAAGCTTCCTCCATTCTTCATCAGATGCAGGGAGTAGGAGTCAGAGGGAGTTGACGCATTCGCTCTTTACTGGCCTCTTCTTTAAGTGTTTCCCCTTGGCCGAAAATTGGGTGTGTGTGAGATCTCTTGGCTCACTTTCACAACATGGTGATTCTGGTTGCTCCTGTTTTGTTGTGCTGTCCATGGTATGCAGATCTGAGGAGTACCTCCTGATTTCATTATCCAGGGGTCGATCAACATAGAACTTTGTTCCACCTTGGTATTAAGGCCTAGCTCTTGAAAAGTCACGGCTGAGCCAGGAGGCTTATTCAGAACAGGTGATTTCTACTCTTCTCCTGGCAACTCAGACATCTACATCTGCGGCTTACGCTAGCATATGGAGGGTTTTAGATTCTGGGCTAGTTCTCAGAGTATTTTGCCCTTTAAGACTTCTCTGTACTATATTCTTGCTTTCTCCAAGAAGGGGTGGCTAAGGGCTTAACATATGCTTCAGTTTCAAGTGGCAACCATTGATTGTTACAGGGGCCAAGTGTCTCATTTTTTCACTTGATTCTTGGTCTGCTGTAGTTTGCTTCCTGAATAGACTACAGCATTTTTGTCCATCTGTTAAGAAATCCTCGAGTCTTAAGAGAGTTCTTGAGAGGCTCTAAAGGATGTCAGGTTGAAGATGGGGTGTCTTGGGAACATACCTTTAGCTCAGCAGTTTTCTGAGTTGCAGGCCTTGTCCTGCAGGGATTCTTTTTTGGTTAATTAAAAATTCTGTGGTGTCAGTTCAGACAGTACCACAGTTTCTTCCTAAGGTGGTGTCATCCCTCTTTGCCGCTCTCACTTTTCCTTCCTACTTTCTGAGAAGAGGAATGGGGATGCGAGCATTTCTTAAAAGTGCATAGACTGCTTCTACATTATCTGTAGGTTTCTAAAGCCTTTAGTTGTTTACATCACCTCTTTGTATTATTCAAGGGACGTGACAAAGGTATGACAGTGTCCAAAGCCTCCAGCGCTCGAGGGGTTATGGAGGACATTCTTTCTGCTTGATGGCAGGGAAGTGGTTGGTGGAAGAACTTCATCGCCATTCTGCCAGAGCGATAGCTATTTATTGGACTCAGTCCAGAAGTTTGGAGGAGATTTGTCATGCAGCTACTTGGTGTTCCAAGAATACCTTCTCTAAGCCTTACAGGTTAGCTGTAGTTGCTAGTGTGGGGGCTTCGTTTGGTGCTTTGGTTATTGCGGAGGCGGTGTTTGCTTCCCACCCAGATTGAGAATTGCTTTGCTACATCCCACTAGTCTCGAGATTCATCTGCTGCTGTTGCTAAGGAAGGAAAAATTATGTTTTTACCTGTTAATTTGTTTCCTTTAGATGCAGCAGATGAATCCAGAGCCCCACCGTTTCTGGATATTTCTGTCAGTTTATGTTTCGAGATTTCGGAAGTTTTCTTATGGTTGGTGGTTGTGTTCTCTATTATTATCTTTGAAATTTGTTATAGGAAAGAAGTTTTTTATATGCTAAGCGTATTACTGGTTCCAGATGCTTGGGCAAGGAGCAATACTAAAGATACAGGAGGCATGTAACATAGTAACATAGTAGATGACGGCAGATAAAGACCCGAAAGGTCCATCCAGTCTGCCCAACCTGATTCAATTTAATTTTTTTTTTTTTTTTTTTTTCTTCTTAGCTATTTCTGGGCAAGAATCCAAAGCTTTACCTGGTACTATGCTTGGGTTCCAACTGCCGAAATCTCTGTTAAGACTTACTCCAGCCCATCTACACCCTCCCAGCCATTGAAGCCCTCCCCTGCCCATCCTCCACCAAACGGCCATACACAGACACAGACCGTGCAAGTCTGCCCAGTAACTGGCCTAGTTCAATATTTAATATTATTTTCTGATTCTAAATCTTCTGAGTTCATCCCACGCTACTTTGAACTCAGTCACAGTTTTACTCTCCACCACCTCTCTCGGGAGCGCATTCCAGGCATCCACCACCCTCTTCGTAAAGTAGAATTTCCTAACATTGCCCCTGAATCTACCACCCCTCAACCTCAAATTATGTCCTCTGGTTTTACCATTTTCCTTTCTCTGGAAAAGATTTTGTTCTACGTTAATACCCTTTAAGTATTTGAACGTCTGAATCATATCTCCCCTGTCTCTCCTTTCCTCTAGGGTATACATATTCAGGGCTTCCAGTCTCTCCTCATACGTCTTCTGGCGCAAGCCTCCTATCATTTTCGTCGCCCTCCTCTGGACCGCCTCAAGTCTTCTTACGTCTTTCGCCAGATACGGTCTCCAAAACTGAACACAATACTCCAAGTGGGGCCTCACCAATGACCTGTACAGGGGCATCAACACCTTCTTCCTTCTACTGACTACGCCTCTCTTTATACAGCCCAGAATCCTTCTGGCAGCAGCCACTGCCTTGTCACACTGTTTTTTCGCCTTTAGATCTTCGGACACTATCACCCCAAGGTCCCACTCCCCGTCCGTGCATATCAGCTTCTCTCCTCCCAGCATATACGGTTCCTTCCTATTATTAATCCCCAAATGCATTACTCTGCATTTCTTTGCATTTAATTTTAGTTGCCAGGCATTAGACCATTCCTCTAACTTTTGCAGATCCTTTTTCATATTCTCCACTCCCTCTTCGGTGTCTACTCTGTTACAAATCTTGGTATTATCTGCAAAAAGGCACACTTTTCCTTCTAACCCTTCAGCAATGTCACTCACATACATATTGAACAGGATTGGCCCCAGCACCGAACCCTGAGGGACTCCACTAGTCACCTTTCCTTCCTTCGAGCGACTTCCATTAACACCACCCTCTGGCGTCTGTCCGACAGCCAGTTTCTGACCCAGTTCACCACTTTGGGTCCTAACTTCAGCCCTTCAAGTTTGTTCAACAGCCTCCTATGAGGAACTGTATCAAAGGCTTTGCTGAAATCCAAGTAAATTACCGTATTTTCGCGGATATAACGCGCGCGTTATACGTGATTTTACGTACCGCGCATACCCCTCGCGCGTTATATGCCTGAGCGCGGTATACAAAAGTTTTTAAACATAGTTCCCACCCCGCCCGACGCCCGATTCACCCCCCCAGCAGGACCGCTCGCACCCCCACCCCGAACGACCGCTCGCACGCGCTCCCACCCGCACCCGCATCCACGATCGGAGCAAGAGGGAGCCCAAGCCCTCTTGCCCGGCCGACTCCCCGACGTCCGATACATCCCCCCCCCGGCAGGACCACTCGCACCCTCACCCCGAAGGACCGCCGACTCCCCAACAATATCGGGCCAGGAGGGAGCCCAAACCCTCCTGGCCACGGCGACCCCCTAACCCCACCCCGCACTACATTACGGGCAGGAGGGATCCCAGGCCCTCCTGCCCTCGACGCAAACCCCCCTCCCTCCAACGACCGCCCCCCCCCAAGAACCTCCGCCCGTCCCCCAGCCGACCCGCGACCCCCCTGGCCGACCCCCACGACACCCCCACCCGCCTTCCCCGTACCTTTGTGTAGTTGGGCCAGAAGGGAGCCCAAACCCTCCTGGCCACGGCGACACCCTAACCCCACCCCGCACTACATTACGGGCAGGAGGGATCCCAGGCCCTCCTGCCCTCGACGCAAACCCCCCTCCCCCCCAGCCGACCCGCGACCCCCCTGGCCGACCCCCACGACCCCCCCACCCCCCTTCCCCGTACCTTTGGAAGTTGGCCGGACAGACGGGAGCCAAACCCGCCTGTCCGGCAGGCAGCCAACGAAGGAATGAGGCCGGATTGGCCCATCCGTCCTAAAGCTCCGCCTACTGGTGGGGCCTAAGGCGCGTGGGCCAATCAGAATAGGCCCTGGAGCCTTAGGTCCCACCTGGGGGCGCGGCCTGAGGCACATGGGCCAAACCCGACCATGTGTCTCAGGCCGCGCCCCCAGGTGGGACCTAAGGCTCCAGGGCCTATTCTGATTGGCCCACGCGCCTTAGGCCCCACCAGTAGGCGGAGCTTTAGGACGGATGGGCCAATCCGGCCTCATTCCTTCGTTGGCTGCCTGCCGGACAGGCGGGTTTGGCTCCCGTCTGTCCGGCCAACTTCCAAAGGTACGGGGAAGGGGGGTGGGGGGGTCGTGGGGGTCGGCCAGGGGGGTCGCGGGTCGGCTGGGGGGGGGGGGGGTTTGCGTCGAGGGCAGGAGGGCCTGGGATCCCTCCTGCCCGTAATGTAGTGCGGGGTGGGGTTAGGGTGTCGCCGTGGCCAGGAGGGTTTGGGCTCCCTTCTGGCCCAACTACACAAAGGTACGGGGGAGGCGGGTGGGGGTGTCGTGGGGGTCGGCCAGGGGGGTCGCGGGTCGGCTGGGGGACGGGCGGAGGTTCTTGGGGGGGGGGCGGTCGTTGGGGGGAGGGGGTTTGCGTCGAGGGCAGGAGGGCCTGGGATCCCTCCTGCCCGTAATGTAGTGCGGGGTGGGGTTAGGGGGTCGCCGTGGCCAGGAGGGTTTGGGCTCCCTCCTGGCCCGATATTGTTGGGGAGTCGGCGGTCCTTCGGGGTGAGGGTGCGAGTGGTCCTGCCGGGGGGGGGGGATGTATCGGACGTCGGGGGGGGCATCAGGCTTTCAGGATGGGGACAGACCTTCAAGGGGGGACAGGACTTCAAGGGAGGACAGTGCACGGAAGTCAGGGGGGGTGAACGGAGAGTCGGGACAGGCACGGAAAGTCAGGGCGGGCGAAAGGAGAGTCGGGCAGCATGCGCGTTATATGCCTGAGCGCGGTATAGAAAAGTTTTTGTACATATCATCGTGATTTCTGCGCGCTATACCCCTGTGCGCGTTTTACAATGGTGCGCGTTATATCCGCGAAAATACGGTACATCTAGCATATGTCCTCGATCCAGCTCTCTGGTCACCCAATCAAAAAATTCAATCAGGTTCGTTTGGCACGATTTACCTTTTGTAAAGCCATGTTGCCTCGGATCCTGTAACCCATTAGATTCAAGGAAATACACTATCCTTTCTTTCAGCAACACTTCCATTATTTTTCCAACAACTGAAGTGAGGCTCACCGGCCTGTAGTTTCCTGCTTCATCCCTGTGACCACTTTTATGAATAGGGACCACATCCGCTCTCCTCCAATCCCCAGGAATCACTCCCGTCTCCAGAGATTTGTTGAACAAGTCTTTAATAGGACTCGCCAGAACTTCTCTGAGCTCCCTTAGTATCCTGGGATGGATCCCGGCTGGTCCCATCGCTTTGTCCACCTTCAGTTTTTCAAGTTGCTCATAAACACCCTCCTCCGTGAACGGCGCAGAATCTACTCCATTTTCTCGTGTAACTTTGCCAGACAATCTCGGTCCTTCTCCAGGATTTTCTTCTGTGAACACAGAACAGAAGTATTTGTTTAGCACATTTGCTTTCTCCTCATCACTCTCCACATATTTGTTCTCAGCATCTTTTAGCCTAGCAATTCCATTTTTTATCTTCCTCCTTTCACTAATATATCTGAAAAAATTTTTATCTCCCTTTTTTACATTTTTAGCCATTTGTTCTTCCGCCTGTGCCTTCGCCAAACGTATCTCTCTCTTAGCTTCTTTCAGTTTCACCCTGTAGTCCTTTCTGCTCTCCTCTTCTTGGGTTTTTTTATATTTCATGAACGCCAACTCTTTCGCCTTTATTTTCTCAGCCACTAGATTGGAGAACCATATCGGCTTCCTTTTTCTCTTGTTTTTATTGATTTTCTTCACATAAAGGTCCGTAGCCATTTTTATCGCTCCTTTCAGCTTAGACCACTGTCTTTCCACTTCTCTTATGTCCTCCCATCCTAAGCTCTTTCTTCAGGTACTTTCTCATTGCATTAAAGTCCGTACGTTTGAAATCTAGGACTTTAAGTATCGTGCGGCCGCTCTCCACTTTAGCTGTTATATCAAACCAAACCGTTTGATGATCGCTACTACCCAGGTGAGCACCCACTCGAACATTAGAGATACTCTCTCCATTTGTGAGGACCAGATCCAATATCGCTTTTTCCCTTGTGGGTTCTGTCACCATTTGTCTGAGCAGAGCCTCTTGAAAGGCATCCACAATCTCCCTACTTCTTTCCGATTCCTCAGACGGAACATTCCAGTCCGCATCCGGCAGGTTGAAATCTCCCAACAGCAGAACCTCCTCTTTCCTTCCAAACTTTTGGATATCCACAATCAGATCCTTATCAATTTGCTGCGATGAGTCGGAGGTCTGTAGACTACACCCACGTAGATAGAAGTTCCATCTTCTCTTTTCAGAGCAATCCATATCGCTTCTTCCTTTCCCCAGGTCCCTTGCATTTCGGTCGCTTGGATATTGATCTTTACATAGAGAGCTACTCCTCCACCTTTATGACCATTTCTGTCCTTCCTAAAAAGATTATATCCCGGTATGTTTGCATCCCATCCATGTGATTCACTGAACCATGTCTCTGTGATAGCAACAATATCTAGATCTGCCTCTAATATCAGGGCTTGCAGATCATGAACTTTGTTGCTTAGACTGCGAGCATTTGTGGTCATCGCTTTCCAGCTATTTTTCAACGATAATCTCCTTTTTCGTATGGATTTTTGTATCGTTTCACTTTCCGTTGCAATACTAAGAAATGAGTTGCTGATATTGCTTATGTTGCAGCCTTTACTACTATCACATCTTTTCTTTTGCCGGGGGTGGTCTCTATAATTGTCCTTCGTACATACACCACCCCCACCTTCTAGTTTAAATGCCTAGAAAAATATTGTCTAAATTTCTCTGCAAGGTTTCTTTTTCCTGCTGTAGTAATATGTAGCCCATCAGTGCAATATAGCTTCTTGTCCTTACATGTATTTCCCCATCCTCCTATGTACCTGAAGCCTTCTTGATGACACCAGGCTCTGAGCCATCTATTAAAGTCCTCTGTGTTTTTCACTCTTTGCTCTCCTTTTCCATATGCAGGCAGTATTTCAGAAAAAGCTAAAGTCTTTACAAAAGGTTTCACGCCCTCACCAAGCTCCCGAAAAGCTTTCTGTGCTGCAAGTGTGGAGTTGTTGGCCAGGTCATTTGTTCCCAGATGGATAACAACATCAGTGTTAAAATCCTTAGTTTCTTCCTTAATTATAGTCAGTATTTGCCTGGAACTCCTGGTAGCTGAGGATCCTGGAAGACATTTCACTATTTTGGTCTCCTCGTCCTTGTGTTCCAAGGTTAATGCCTCTGATGATGGAATCCCCCAACAGTAATAGTTTTCTGTTTTTGGCTTTTTTTATTTGTACTTAGGGTGCGCTTGTTCTCTTGAGTTACCTTCATTGGTTCCAGTCCCACCTCCCTTCTGTTTTCCTGAGTATCGCAGTGCACTAGTGGAGCGAAGGAATTCTGTAGAGGTAATATTAGTGAAGGTGGATGTTTCTGTGTTACATGTCGCAGTCTTCCTGAGCCTACTGTGACCCATTTATTCCTGGGCTGTTTTATTCTTTGAGGTAGAGGTGGTAAGTTGGTATGATTTTGTGGAGTGATGGAAGCTGCTTTAATTGTATTCAATTCCTGTTTAAGTTTGCAGAGCTCCTCCTTAATACTGGCAAGTTGAAGACAGATGGGACAAGCCTTAAGCCTCCAAATAGTATGTCTTGGAATTAAAGCACCACAGTGTTTGCATAGAATAAAGGTCATCTTGATTGGTTGTCAAGTGACTTGATTTGAGTAGTCCTGATTATATGGGTCTCTATATATGAATAGTGGTCCCTGGGGTTGGTGGGACTATAAGTAAGACAACTAGTAAGGCAGAAATATAGGCTCTATACCACCTAAACACAGTATTTTAAACAAAACTGCAGGTTCTATCAGTGCTACTCTAAAACACAGGATTTATAACAGGATTTTCCCTACTTTAGTCACTCTGAGCCACAGGCACCAGAAATATAGGCTCTATACCACCTAAAACACAGTATTTTAAACAAAAATGCAGGTTCTATCAATGCTACCCTAAAACACAGGATTTATAACAGGATTTTCCCTACTTTAGTCACCCTGAACCACAGGCACCAGAAGTATAGGCTCTATACCACCTAAAACACAGTATTTTAAACAAAAATGCAGGTTCTATCAGTGCTACCCTAAAACACAGGATTTATAACAGGATTTTCCCTACTTTAGTCACCCTGAGCCACAAGCACCAGAAATATAGGCTCTATACCACCTAAAACACAGTATTTTAAACAAAAATGCAGGTTCTATCAGTGTTACCCTAAAACACAGGATTTATAACAGGATTTTCCCTACTTTAGTCACCCTGAGCCACAGGCACCAGCCAATAGGACCACCTGTTAATCAGTTTCTCTATTTCCACTTTCTGATAGGTGTGTGCTATCACACTAGTCTCTGGATTCATCTGCCGCATCTAAAGGAAAGAGAATTAACAGGTAAGAACATAATTTTTCCTTCTTGTACTCTAGCACACTTTGTCTTTGGGAAGATCCTTTATTCCACTATCAATTGGTGAGCCTCAAGGTTTTGTCTGAGTATTCTCCTCTTTACACTCTTATGTATTTTTTTTATTTTTTAATTATTTTTGGTACTCTGCTCTTTACACTGACAGCTGTTAGGTTTATGTCCCACTATCACATCAAACTCAATTTGGTCACAACAGGATGTCTCATCTTTTCTTCCAAACCCACTTTCCCTCTTGTTCTCTTTTTTTTGAGTCTAGGGATTGTCGTTAACTCCTCCTTTCTTTCTCCTACTCTACACACATCTATAACACTACTACATCATATCTCTGATATCGCCATAATCATCTGTTTCATTCATCACATCCCTTACAGGTCCCCTACTTATCCATCTTTTCAAGTCCATCCAAAATTCAGCTGCAAACTTGTTTTTTGTTTGTTTGGGTTTTTTTTGCTAGTTTTGCTACATCCATGTAACCCATTTTTTTTCCCATTGGCTCCCTATCCATTTCTGCATAGAGTGCAAATTAGTTCTCATTACTTGTCCTCCTATGATGATAATAATAATAATAATAACTTTTTATATACCACAATACCACAAATAATTCTGAGTGGTTTATAGAGGAAGAAACTGTATAAAGACAGCGATAATACAAAAAAACTTTCAGAATTACATTAGCATGTTAAGATTAATCGAGTTTATCTGGGAGTTTTTTATGAATGCATCAAGATAGAAGTGGAGTCAGAGAAATTTTCAGAGAGAGAAGTTTTGATTGACTTTCTGAAAGTTTGATAAAAAAATGTGTTTGAAATAAAGTTGGTTAAACGTTTGTTCCATTTGCCTGCTTGGAATAATAGTGTTCGATTAAGGAATCTCTTGTAGATGCAGCCCTTCAAGGATGGAAAGGCGAACAAGTAAGCACTACGTGTACAGGTTGTGCTTGGAAATTCAAAATGAACCTGTTATGGTTTTGAAGCAAAGCAAGCAAACTTAAAGATGACCCTTGCTTCCACAGGCAGCCAGTGTAGTTTTTTGTAATATTAGTTTACATGATCTGATTTCTTGAGGCCAAAGATGAGACCTCTCATACATCCTCCTCTTGAACTGTTTATCATGTAAGTCACTCTTTTCTTCCACCTCTACTATCTCCTGATTCTGTGCTTTCCACAGAAGAGCACATCATTTAGTTTGGTTTTGTTGCATCATACACTTGATAAAGATTTGAGTTTTGTGTGTCATTCTCTTCTACCTGTGTTCAACTCCAGGCTAAAAATCCAGCTTTACTAGGCTGTGTTTAATTCTTAACTCCTGATATACCTGCTTGCATTCTTCTTTTTTTTTTAAGAATTTAATTTCCAGTATATCTCGTGTCCAATATGTTTGTCTTGATGAGATTGTAAGCTGTACTGAGAAGGCATTGCTCCACAAATTCTATATATGGTGGTGCATGCAGCCAATTCTAAAGTGCAAATTCTAAAGTGCAATTCTAAAATGCAAATTCTAAAGTGGTGCATGCAGCCAATACACTTGCACAGCTTAATTGATTGATTGGCCTAATCGGTGCCAATAATTGACAATTACCTCATAATTGACACTAATTGGGACTAATTAAAAGTTACACTTGCAACTCAGAAAGTGCAATTTTATAAAAAATATGCACCAGTTGCAGTCTGTGAATTTGAAAAGGGGGCATGTCCGGGGCAGATCTGGAGCATTCCTAAAAGTTATGTGCATTGTTATAGAGCAGGGATCTCAAAGTCCCTCCTTGAGGGCTGCAATCCATTTGGGTTTTCAGGATTTCCCCAATGAATATGCATTGAAAGCAGTGCATGCACATGGATCTCATGCATATTCATTGGGGAAATCCTGAAAACCCGACTGGATTGCGGCTCTCAAGGAGGGACTTTGATACCCCTGTTACAGAATATACCTGATATGTGCACAGCTTAGGTTCAGGCATTTAGGCCTGGTTTTAACTGGCCTAAATGGGTGTGTGAAGTTGTGTCTCACACACAGGTGCTAAGTTATAGTCTACCAAACTTTTTAGGTGCCATATATACAGTATGGTCCTCTGTGATCATAATAGTACAATTCTGTGTATGGCAAGTAGTTTTATAGATTTTTCTAAATCAGCTTTAATTAAAATAATGAACTGAATCTATGCTCCTTCTTCTTTGGTCTGGTAATTTATGTAGAAATTTAGGGCTCCTTTTACAAAGCCGCGCTAGGGCCTTAACGTGCGGAATAGCGCAAACTAAATTGCTGCGTGCACTAGCCACTACTGCCTCCTTTTGAGCAGGTGGTAGATTTTCGGCTAGTGCGTGCTATAGCGCGTGCTAGCGTACCTTTGTAAAAGGAGCCCAAAAATCCACATTAAGTATAACTTGTAGGACAGAAAAGAAATGACATCTGTAGCTGTACAAACAAGGTAAAGGGAGCAAACTTTATGGTTAATGTTTGTGAAGTCTTCGAGTTAGTAGTGATGGTCAGGCCTTTAATTTCTTATAAGGTTTCTTTATTAATTATAGTGTGTTTTTTAAGCAGGGCTGGGCAACGCAGTTCTAGAGCCCTGCATACTCTCCATAAACTCTTGTCATATTATCCCCGCGATTGCATGCCTCTTCTGGGACCTGCAAAGTTGATTGGAAACATAACCTTTTTTACATGTTCAACCACTGGAAAATACATGTGATTGATGTTGGGTGGTTCTAGGTTAAATAAAATCAAATTAGTGCTAATGGTAAAAAAAAAAAATAATAATATGCTTTAGGTTACAGTTACTTGAAACAGAAAATGTGGTTACTGTTTGAAAATGTATCTGAAAGTTATTTATATTCACAGAGTTTATAAACACATCAGGCAGTCTTGAATGTATTGTGCTGTCAGCACAATTGTGGCAGAATGATGGGATGCGCCTGTTAGCTTGAGTCTGGCTGACTAGTACCTTTTTAGTTTCCATGCTTCTGGCTGCAAGGTTTACCTTTCAGGGCCAGATGTTGCTGACTTTACAGAATTTTTGGTTCCATTGGAAGCAATAGCATTCCATGGTGTTGACCCTCTCTTTTTTTTTTTCCTTGAAGTTTTATTTTTTAATATATAGCGTTAACATATACTTTTCTACTGTTGGTAGTATTCATGAGAGGGGAGACATGATCGAGACGTTCAAATATGTCACGGGCCGTATCAAGGTGAAAGAAGATCTCTTTTTTTCTTAAAGGACCCACGGCAACAAGAGGGCATCCGTTGAAAATCAGGGGAGGGAAATTTCATGGCGACACCAGAAAATATTTCTTCACCGAAAGGGTGGTTGGTAGCTGGAATAATCTTCCACTATAGGTAATTGAGGCCAGCAGCTTGCCAGATTTTAAGAAAAGATGGGATTGGCATGTGGGATCTCTTCATGGAGGAAGTTAGGGGGGTGGGTCATTAGTGTGGGCAGACTAGATGGGCCGTGGCCCTTTTCTGCCGTCATTTTCTATGTTTCTATGTTCTTAACATTATGATTCTAAAACTGTGACTTCTCAATAAATTGATGCTGTTTTAGCATAGCAATAATATCATCATTTGCACAACTGAATACTGGCATGTCTTGGTTAAAAAAAAATCCTTACAACTAAATCAATCTTGACCTGCTAAAATCTTAATGCTAACTAAAAAATCAAGGGTGTAATTTATTGCAAAGAAAAAATATATATTTTCTCTTTCAGGCATAAAGTGTGTGTGTGTGTGTGTGTGTGGGGGGGGGGGGGATACCTTTTTATAAATACACTCTTAATAGCTTAGGGATCCTTTTATTAAGCTATGGTAAATGCTGACATGTGCTTACTGCAGCTTAAAAAAGTATACCACAGGATACCTGAGCACATGCTGTGATAAATCCAAAACAATGCATGCTAAAAATATATTTAACTGTAAGGTGCTGGAGGGGATACTTCTCTTATTTATTTGGATTTATATCCCATCCTCCCAGAAGAGCTCAGAACAGGTTACAAGTTTACATACATAATAAAGCATAACAGGGTATAGTAATATAGAATACTAGAGGGGCATAATCAAAAAAAGCGTCTAAGTCCCCTTTTGGCCTAAGTCCTTAAACGTTCAACGCAGAAGCAGGGAAAGTGTCCATAACCAAACCAAATGTCCTTGTTTTGATTATGGCCTTCCTCTGCCTAAACGTCCAATCACCACTACATCTAAAAGTACACCCACACCACGTCTACACTTTTCAGCCATAATGAAACAAAAAAACGCCTAAGCCACAAACGTCCAACAGAAAGGCTTTTAGGTGAAGGAGGAGCCAGTCCTTCACCTAAAAGCTGGATTCTGTAACCGGTGTCTGTCAAAAACAACTCTGGTTACAGAATCCCCCCCCAACCATCCAGGCAGGAGGGTGCCCAAGCCCTCCTGCCATGTCAAACTGCGACCCCCCCCCTCCCAACGATATTGGGGCAAGAGGGAGCCCAAGCCCTCTTTCCCCGCCGATTAACATCGGGCCAGGAGAGAGCCCAAGCCCTCCTGGCCCCGGCGACCCCCTGCCGCTACATGAATGGGCCAGGAGGGAGCCCAAACGCTCCTAGCTCCGGTGACCCCCCTGCCGCTACATGAATGGGCCAGGAGGGAGCCCAAACCCTCCTGGCCCCAGAAACCCCCCTACCCCCACCCCCCCACTACAATACGGGCAGGAGGGATCCCAGGCCCTCCTGCCCTCGACGGAACCCCCAACCCCCCAATGATCGCCCCCCCAGAACCCCCGATTGCCCCCCCAGCCGACCCAAAACCCCTCGGCTGACCCCACGACACCCCCACCCCCACCCCCCTTCCCCGTACCTTGTTTTAAGTTGGCCGGACAGACGGGAGCCAAACCCGCCTGTCCGGCAGGCAGCTACCGGCAGAATGGGGCCGGATTGGCCCAGCCGTCCCAAAGGCCCGCCCACTTTCTGCCTTGCATCCATCTTTGGCATTACCTTAACATTCAGTTTTTCCATTCTGCTTTCTTCTCAAAATCTTCTTTTCCATGTCCATGGCGGTACTTGAGGGAGTACAAAGAAGAGCAACCAAACTGATAAAGGGAATGGAAAATCTCCCATATACCGACAGATTGAGACAGTTGGGACTTTTCTCCCTGGAAAAGCGAAGACTTAGAGGAGACATGATAGAAACCTTCAAGATCCTGAAGGGCATAGAAAAAGTAGACAGGGGCAGATTTTTCAAATTAAGGGGCGCCACAAGTACAAGGGGGCACTCGGAGAAACTGAAGGGGGACAGGTTTAGAACAAACGCTAGGAAGTTCTTTTTCACTCAGAGGGTGGTGGATGCATGGAACGCACTTCCAGAGGCTGTTGTAGACAAGAAAACATTAAATGGTTTCAAAGAAGGTTTGGATAGATTCCTAGAAGAAAAAGGGATTGGGGGGTATAGATAGGATAGACCATTGCTCAGGCAATGGGCCTGATGGGCCGCCGCGGGTGCGGACCGCTGAGCAGGATGGACCTATGGTCTGCCTCAGCGGAGGCAACTTCTTATGTTCTTATGTTCTTATGTTCCCTTCCAATCTCTCTCCCTTTCCCTTCCTATTTCTATGGTCTGACATCGCTCTCCTTCCTTTCTGTTCCTCACTCCTTCCTTCCTTTCCCCTGGTCTGGCATCTGGCTCCTTCCGTCACCCATGCCATGGCATTTCTCCCTCCCCCTCCATGGTCTGGTATCTCCTCCCATGGACTTGGCATCTCTCGTTCCTCTCCTGTCCTTTGTCTTCCTTCTCCCTCCTTCCCTCTCTCTCCCCAATTGGGTACAGCAGCAGCATTTCTCTTCCTCCTTCCCTCTCTCAAATTATGCCCTCTGGTTTTACCATTTTCCTTTCTCTGGAAAGGATTTTGTTCTACGTTAATTCCTTTCAAGTTTCTGAAAGTCTGAATCATATCTCACCAGTCCCTCCTTTCCTCTAAGGCAGGGGTGTTAAAGTTGGTCCTCAAGGGCCACAATCTAGCTGGGTTTTCAGGATTTCCCCAATGAATATGTATGAGATCTATTAGCATACAATGAAAGCAGTGCATGCAAATAGATCTCATGCATATTCATGGGGGAAATCGTGAAAACCCAACTGGATTGCGGCCCTCGAGGACCCACTTTGACACCTGTGTTCTAGAGTATACATATTCAGGCCTCCAGTCCTTTCTCATGCGTCTTTTAGTGGAAATCTCAATGTCAGAGGCAGGTCTAGTGAGGGAATACACAGGAAAGAGGAGAAAATACAAATAGATAGCAGCCTCTTGAAGGAGAAATAGTAGATGACAGGAAAGCAGAAAAGAAAAATTGAACCAACATGATGGAAAAATAAAATGTCCAGATAACAAAGGTTGAAAAAAAACCCATTTTATTTTAAATGTTTTAAATGGAATATAGTTAATAATTAGCAAAAATATTGTTTAAATTTTGACAAACTTGTAGAATTTTGCGAGCAGAATTTTGAACTTTTTATGCAGATTTCCATCAGGAGTACAAAATGTGAAAGTGGTGGGCAGAGAGAAGGGGCCAAAATGGCTTATAAACAGCCACAATGCAGAGTTTTGGAAATATTTATTTACTTTTATTTCTTATATATCGCTATACCGTGAAGTTCGAAGCGGTTTACAATAAAGATACATTTTGACAGTACATGGGGTGTAAGTGGTTTACAGTAAATATACATTTTGTCAGTACATGGGATACAAGTGGATTACAGGAAAGATATATTTTGTCAGTTCATGGGATACAAGTGGGTTACAATACAAGTGGTTTACTATAAAGGTGCATTTTGTCAGTGCATGGGATACAGGTGGGCTACAATAAGGGTTACAATAAAGATTCGTTTTGTCAGTACATGGGGTGCAGGAGGGTTACAGTAAAGAGACATTATGTCAGTACATACTGGCCTATATTTGATTTTCTACTTGCTTTAATTTCTTCAGATATGCTTAAGAGAGAAGGGAAATTTGATCTCCTCTTTTGCATCTGTACATCTACTACTTTAATGATATAGCTTGGAATTCGTCATTTTTTACTGAGCCCTCTTTCTCTTAACCTACTGCTGGCAATTTGGGAGGACTAAAGCAGGAGTATCGTTGGATTTCATGGCTGTAGGTGAGCCTTCTTGTGCAGTGTCTGTGGGAGAGGAAGTTACATCAGTGGCTGAAGCAATGCCGAGCCCAGCTGTGGAGTGAACCAGCCAGACCATTAAGAACAAACAAGGGAACTGAAAAATGTGAACAAGAAATTACAAGGATGAAAAGTCCAGGCATCTTTGGTGTTGGATTAAACTGTTCTACACAGGAAAAATAGAGAACATGGAGAATTCTGCTGGAACTTTGAAACTTTATGTATTGAATTTCCCTCAGGTCTACTCTGTTTCTCCAAAAAAATGGAGTGGAGGAGTGGCCTAGTGGTTATAGCTGCAGCCTCAGCAGCCAGAAGTTGCAAGTTGAAGCCCAAGGCTGTTCTTTGTGACCATAAGCAAGTCATTTAACACTCCGTTGCCCCAGATTCATTAGTCAGATTGTAAGCCCACTGAGACATGGAGAAATACTTAACTACCTGAATGTAAATCGCTTAGGCTATAAGCGGTGCATAAATACTAAAATAAATAAATACATTTTATTTTGTAGGTATCTGTAGGTATTTGTAGAGAATACCGTTACCACCGTTGAGTTCTATTTGCTATATTCCATCCAGAGAACAGAGAGAAGGGTCAGAGACTGCTGCTTTTTCAATACTGGATGTTACTTGTCTGCTTGAATTTTCAGGAGACTTTATTACCAGAATAACTATTTTGATTGTATCTTTTAATTCTCACAGGATAAAAACTTGCCCATGTGCTCCTAATTCAGCTTCAAGATATTGATTTCCTTAATTTAAAAAAATCAGAATTTTCCAGACATTTGTAACAAATACAAAATGCCCCAAAACAAACCCAACCAACCCTTCCTCTCAAAAATCCTCCAGGATCAGAGGAGGCAATTCTTACATCTGAAACAAGAAATGACCTCAATGGGGGTTGGGGTGAATAAGAGGTTAGCTTTCATAAACTACAAAAGATCGCAGAAAGAGGAATACAGGCAAAAAATATCTGGAAAAGTTAAGAGAGGCTGGTTGAGTAATCAGGAAAGCAGAGACACAAATAGAAGAAAAAATAGTTGATATGGTAAAATGGGGAAATAAGGCATTTTTTTAGATATATCAGTGATAGGAAGACGGCATTGTGAGACTCAAAGGTGAAGAGGAGAAATATGTAGAAGCTGATAAAGAAAAGGCTGAATTGCTTAACAAATATTTATGTTCCGTGTTCACAGCTAAAGCGCTGTGAGTGGGACTGCAGAAGACAAACACAACTAGGTATGAAGTAGTAGTAGATTTTCAGAGGACTATGTTCATGAGGGGCTAACTAAATTAAAGGTAGACAAAGCAATGGAGCTGGATGGTGTATATCTGAGGGTGCTGAAGGAACTTAGGGAAGTTCTGGTGGTTCCGCTGACTGATCTTTGCAATGCTTCTCTAGAGTCGGGAGTGGTACCGGGGGACTGGAGTAGGGCGGATGTGGTCCCTCTACACCCGTGGTCTCAAACTCAAATCCTTTGCAGGGCCACATTTTGGATTTGTAGGTACTTGGAGGGCCTCAGAAAAAATAGTTAATGTCTTATTAAAGAAATGACAATTTTGCATGAGGTAAAACTGTATAGTTTATAAATCTTTCCTTTTGGCTAAGTCTTAATAATAATATTGTAATTTATAGCTAAAGAGACATATGATCAAGAAACTGTTTTATTTTACTTTTGTGATTATGATAAACATACCGAGGGCCTCAAAATAGTACCTGATGGGCCGTGAGTTTGAGACCACTGCGCTACACAAAAGTAGAAGTAGGGAAGAAGTAAGGAATTATAGGCCAGTAAGTTTGACTTCTGTGGTAAACAAATTAATGGAAACACTTTTAAAACAGAGAATGGTGAAGTTTCTGGATTCTAGTAGATTACAGGACTGAAGGAAACATGGATTCACTAGAGATAGGTCTTGTCAGGCAAATATAATCAATTTCTTTGACTGGATGACCAGAGTATTGCATAGAGGGAGTGCACTATGGTAGATGTGGTGTGTTTGGATTTTAGCAAAGCCTTTGACAAGTGTTCCACACAGACATCTAATAAATAAACTGAGTACCCTCGGGATGGGTCCCAAAGTGATGGGCTGGGTCAAGAACTGGTTGAGTGGAAGGTGACGGTAGTGATCAATGGAGATCGCTCTGAGGAAAGAGAAGCTACCAGTGGTGATCCTCAAGGTTCTGTTCTTGGGCCTGTTCTTTTTAACATTTTTATAAGTGATATTGCTGAAGGGCTGTCAGGCAAGATTTGCCTCTTTGTGGATGATACCAAAATTTACAATAGAGTAGATATCCAGGATGGTGTTATTAACATGAAAAAAGACCTAGGGAAGCTTGAAGAATGGTCTGAAATTTGCCAGCTAAAATTTAATGCTAAGAAATGCAAGGTCATGCATTTGGGCGGCAAAAAAACGAAGGAACGGTACAGTTTAGGGTGTGAAGAACTTGTGTCCACGACAGAAGAGCGGGAATTAAGTGTGATTGTACGTGATGATCTTAAGACAGGTTGAAAAGTTGATGGCAAAAGCTAGAAGGATGCTTGGGTGCATAGGAAGAGGTATGGCCAGTAGGAATAAGGAAGTATTGATGCCCCTGTATAAGACTCTGGTGAGACCCCATTTAGAATATTGTGTACAATTCTAGAGATCACATCTTCAAAAAGATATAAAAAGGATGGAGTTGGTCCAGAGGGAGGCTACTAAAATGGTGCGCAATCTTCATCATAAGGCGTATGGGGACAGACTTAAAGATTTAAATATGTTTACTTTGGAGGAAAGGGGAGATATGATAGAGATGTTTAAATACCTACATGGTGTAAATGCACATGAGTTGAGTCTTTCATTTGAAAGGAAGCTCTGGAATGAGAGGGCATAGAATGAAGTTAAGAGGTGATTGGCTCAGGAGTAACCTAAATAAATACTTCTTTTTACAGAAAGGGTGGTGGATGCATGGAATGGTCTTCCGGAAGAGATGGTGGAGACAGAGACTGTGTCTGAACCCAAGCATGGGTGGGATAGGCATATGGGATCTCTTAGAGAGAGGAAGAGATAATGGTTACTGCGGATGGGCAGACTGGATGGGCCATTTGGTCAGATGGGCAGACTGGATGGGCCATTTGGTTTTTATCTGCCATCATGTTTCTGTGTTTTAAGTGCTACTGAATATTGGCAGCAGGCCAGTTTAGTGTGGTTTAAGCAGGCAGGAGCCTCTCCTGCCCACTTAAACCACATTGAATATCTGTCACTAAAGGTTTACAAGATAAACAGACCGGAAAAGCAGCTGTGACAGGCAACAGCATCTTGTGCCTGGGGAAATAAATTTCCTTCTGTGCTCCTAAGTTGCTGCTGTATGTAATCGGAAAAATGCCATGTCTTATAACCTAAAAACACCTTAAATCTGTTCCTAAAATAAAGGCAGAGCCAAGACTAAGGTGGGAATGACCAAGGGCTCCTACACCAAGATAAAAAAAAAAAAAGATTGGTGGGAATGATTTTTGTTTTACTGGCGATTCTCAGCACAGTATCATGCAAATTATATGCATGTTATGTGTGGAGGAGGAGCTGTGCTCAGAAGAAAAATCGCTAGCACAGCTCTTCCTTCTGCCTGCCTGCCTACCTACCTGTAAAAAATAAATAAAACAGCCCCTGCTTTCCCTCTGTGAACTGGGAAGGAGGGACTGCTTTTTTAAAATAGTTGCAGCTGTTGTGTGTGCACAGCGCACACACAAGAGCTGCGCCTATTTTTTTTAAAAAATTAAAAAATATGCCCCCCCCCCCCGACCAGCAAGCTTCCACCCTCTGACAGCCCCATACCACACAAGTCTGGTGGTTGAGTGAGCCGTCTCCCCCAACCCCCTCAACCCCTCCTTGTACCTTTTTTAGAAGACTGGCAGGAGAAATGCTCACTCCCTCCTGCTGGTAGGCCTGCCTCTTCAAAATGGTGGGCTTTTCCCTCCCCGTTGCATCATGGAGTGCACTGGGGAGGGGCCTTTGGTCCTGATTAGCCCAGATGCCTAAGAATAGTCCTATGGGAGGTAATTTAAGCTCCTGGGCCAATCAGGGCCTTAAGCCCCTTCCTTCTGCATCCTGGGATGCACTGGGAAGGAGGGACCTAGGCCCTGATTGGCGCAGGCATCTAAGGTCCCTCCCATAGGAGGAGTCTTAGGTGTCTGGTCCAATCAGGGCCTTAAGCCTCTAGGTGCATCCCAGGATGCACCAGGAAGGGGAAGTCCTGCCATTTTGAAGAGGCAGGCCTGCTGGGGTGAGGGAGTGAGCATCCATCTTGCTGGTCTTCTGAAAAAGGTTTGGGGGGGCCAGAGGGGGTTTGGCCCACTAGGCCACCAGGCTTATGTGATAGTGGGCTATCAGGTGGGGGGGGGGCTTGCTGCCAGTGGGCACCAGAGTGTGTCAGAAGTGGGATGGCCCACTAGACCACTAGGCTTGTGTGGTGGGAGGTATCAGGGGGAGGCTTTTTAAAAATAGGTGCAGCTCTTGTTTGTGTGCTGGGCATATACAACAGCTGCGCCCATTTACAAAAAAGTGCAGCAGGAGGGAGTGGGAATCTGTCTTGTAGATATTCTGTTTTGGGGTGGGGGGCACTAAATCTCCAGGCTTTTGGGGGGCTACTTTTATGAAGAATAGGGGCTGGTGGCGGGTCTGAGCTGCTTTATTTTCCTGTCAGTGCCTGAGCCAATCAGTGCTCAGGCACTGACAGGAAAGTAAGGCTATGATAGCTCAGACCCTGCCAGTAAATTTCGGCCCCAATTCCTTGTAATCAGAGGGATGTTCCTTTTTGAGAATTGCCTGGAGAGGTCATTTTATTATTAATGACCTTATTATCGGATTTAGTGGTATATAAGAAATAAATTACATTACGTTTGCATAGTACAAACAGAGGCTGCTAGAAAGCACGGAAAAGACCACAGTGAGCCATTTTAATAATTGGGTGGTAAAATCCATGCATTTCATGATGGTTTAATGGTACACTTCTCCCTCCGTATTCATGGTTTTTGCATTCGTGGTTTTGATTATTCACGGTTTTTAGCTTGCTGGCTCCTCCCCCCAAATTACATCAGCTTGCATAGAGAAATTGCTGATTCCATGTGTTTACAGAGAAAATCGCTGATTCCCAGCACTTTCTTCACCGTGTTTTGCATCTCCTTCAGGCCAGACCTCCCACCATGTTATTCATGGTTTCACCATATTCATGATGGTTTTTAATAGAAAACAGCAAATAACATGAAAAAGTTATTCGCGGTGTTTCTGTATTTGCGGTTCTGTTAATCCCCTATCATAGTGAATACGGAGGGAGAAGTGTATTGTCAAATGCATGGTGACTTTAGAGAATTTGGTTCCAAGACAGGATAACAAAAAAGTCTCCCTGACAGCAAATTTTTATAACACCCACTTCCTTCTTTTGAGTCTACCTTCAATGCTAGTGAATTTCCATCTTTAGGAAAATTAAGTAGAAATATTTAAACTAGTTGGAACTTGGGGCTAGATTCACAAAGCAAACCGATCTGTTTGTGAGCCCTTTGCAACCCGATTTCCCTCCGACCCAAGTGTTTAGCGATCCCATCCCGATCTGTGCATGCAAATGAGGGAAATTGAATGCAAATTTGGGAGGACAGTGATTCAATAAACACTTTAGCTAACACTGATTGGGCTTGCCGATCAGAAAAGTAGTGACTACTGAAGACCAGTCGCTTCTATTCTGGCTGACTCTTCTGTCTTCTTCTGCCCTTTAAAACCATGGGCTCGCAATGCTTGTTAGCAGAGCAAGCCTGTGGTTTTAACCAAAAATCTGACACCGCAGCTGCCATCAGGCCCGACGCTGCCTGCCCCTTCCCCGCAAATATGGCAGGAGGGATGCCAACTCCCTCCTGCCATCGCAAAACCACCATCGGCCAACCCTCTCCATACCTTACTCCGGGCTCTTAAAGTTATGACAGGAGGGTTCCCACTTCCTCCTGCCATATCTACTACTACTACTACTACTACTACTACTACTACTACTACCCGCTCCCAACAACCCTCCTGCCATAAATATTTTTTTAATTCTTTATTCATTTCTAATTCTAATACAAAGTGCAAACGCATGAACATCCAAGTAATAACACAACCTGCACTTTATGCAGTTATCTTACAAGTATCTCTGATGAAGAAGGCCCCTGTTTCACTCCTTTAAGGATATATCTTCCAAACAATGCCAACCCCACAATATATTTCAGAAGCCTATCTTATGCTTTGCATCTTTTTATTACTAAAATCTCTTCTTATCCCAGGACAAGCAGGCAGCATATTCTCACTGATGGGTGACGTCACTAACGGAGCCCCGGTATGGACCACTTTAAAAGTGCATCGCCACTTTTAGTCTTTGGAAAGTTTGCGATAGCCAACACCACGCATGCGCGAGTGCCTTCCCGCCCGACATAGGCAAGCGATCCTTCAGTTTCTTAGTTTCCGCGGAGCTAAGAAGATGCGTTTTTCAATGGCCGTTGAAATTTTTCTCTTTTGCTGCTTTCCCGCTCTCGCAGATTTTTGACTTACAGTCATTTCTTTATTATTTTCTTATTTTCTAGTTAGATTGTTTAAAAAAAAAAACCAAACCAGTAAAAGTTTTCGTTTTTCCTTCTCGCAAGTTCAGCCCGGCAGGGCCTGTTGAACCACCTTGGCCTTCGATTTTGATTTTGCTGGGGCTATTTTTCCATCAATGTCCTGCCCGCAGACGTGTTTTAAAAAGTGTGGTCGCTGTGCTCGGCCCATCTCAGTAACTGATCTGCATCGCTAGTGTCTCCTTGGTGCCTGAGCACCGTTTGAAGACTTGTTCTCGCTGTTCTTCTCTCCAAAAAAAGAACATTGAAGAACTGCCTGATCCAACAAAAACTTCTTTTCAGTGTCACGATGGAAGGAGACTCGACACCGCTACCGACTTTGGCACCGTCCATATTGACACCACATCATTCGACATCAGCACCGGCAGAAACAACTCCAGTGTTACAACCTTCTGTGGGTAAGCTGGCTAAGAAGCCTTCCCCTACCCCATCTGGGCCTTGGGTCAAAGTAGCAGTGAGCCAAGTCCTGCCGACCTCGAAAAAGCCCAGAAAGCACTCCAATATCGGTGAGTGCCTTGTCATCGGCCTCCTCATCGCAGGAGTGTAGAGCCGCACTGAAGGTACCAGCAAAACAGCCAACAGTGCTGGTGCTCTCCCTTAAGCAGAAAATTGATAACTTGCTTAGTGAAGAACTGGGTGAGCATTTCCGACCCAACTTATGCCCATGTTGACATAACTCTCTCGGTGCCAGTCCAGTCAGAGCCCATGGCACTGACTGCACCTTCCTCTGATGCTCCCCCGGTGCGGAGACATTCAACATGGGAATTGATTCCTCCAGTTCCCCGGCGCCAGTCTTCCTCGACACAAACTTCTCCAGAGGTGACTCCGGTGCGGTCTCAGAAGGCGTTACAAAAGCTGAAGCATATTGAGCCTTCGACACTGTCCACATTCTATTCAAGATTCAGACTTGTAGGGAGACTCTGAACAGGATCCTCTTTTCTCTAAGGATGAAGGTTCTTCTGATGAGGGTTCACCTCAATGTTCCTCTCAGGAGCCCCCTGTTTTTTCCAGGTTTCTTCATCAGATGTCTGAAACTGTCCATTCTACTTGAAGCTGACTCTAAAATTCTAAACAGTTCCTGGAGGCTTTGGATTATGATCAACCGCCAAAGGAATTACTCAAGCTTCCTCTTCATGACATTTTACAGGAAATGTTCTATAAAAATCTGGAAACACCACTTTCCATTCCTGTGGCTCCTCGCAAATTAGACACTTTGTACTGAGTGGTTCCTATTCCTGGTTTTGACAAACCTCAATTCCCTCATGAATCCTTACTAGTGGAGTCCATCTTGAAGAAGTCCACAGGGGCTAGTGTTTTACGCATCTGTACCCCTGGGCAGAGAGGGCAAAGCCATGGATCGATTTGGCAAACGCCTTTATCAAAATGCCATGATGGCCAACCGCTCTGGCAACTATAATTTCCATTTTTCCTTTTACCTCAAGCACCTGATTAAACAGATTTCACTTTTCCAGAAATTCATCCCAGAACGCAAGCTTCCTGCTTTTCAACATATTTCTGATCTGTTTCAGCTGAGGAAACATATGGTTTGTTCTACTTACGATACATTTGAACTTACCTCCCATGCTGCAGCTATGTCTGTAGCCATGAGACGTCTGGCCTGGCTTCGTGTTTCAGAACTTGACGTCAACCATCAAGATAGGCTATGATCCGTGTCTTGGGGATGAGCTTTTTGGTCCTTCCATGGACACGGCTAGACAGAAGTTGTTTGCTCATGAGACCAGATGGGACACTCTGGTTAAGCCTAAAAAGAAGCTTCCACCTCCTCGCCCCTTCAGACTGGCTTCTTCTCACCAACTTCGGCTTGCTGCTAAACCTCCAGTTCCTGCACAGTCTCAACCTAGAAGGCAGAAGCAGCAACCTCGTCAACAACCGAAACAACAGGCTGCTACCCAAAAACCTACACAGCCTTTTTGACATGTTTCTTCAGAGCATAGCCACAGTCAGCATTTTCCAGCCTCTGCCTCAGCCCATTGGAGGCCGTCTCCAACTTTTCATTACTCGTTGGGAGCTCATCATAGCAGACCTCTGGGTCTTAAACATCATTCGTCAGGGTTGCACTCTATATTTTTACACTCTGCCTCCAGATCATCCTCCAAGAGAGTCTGCTTTGGACCCTGCACAGTCCTCTCTTCTTCCCCAGGAGGTTCAATCCCTTCTCCTGCTCAATGCCATCGAAGAAGTTCCAGGTATTCTACTGCCGTTACTTCTTAGTTCCAAAGAAGACGGAAGGACTGCGACCCATTCTGGATCTCAGAGCCCTCAACAAATTTCTAGTCAAGGAGAAATTTTGGATGCTCTCCCTCACCCTGCTTTATCCACTTCTCAGTCAGAATGACTGGCTATGCTCCCTGGATCTCAAGGAAGCCCACACACATATTCCAATTCATCTGGCTTCCAGGAAATATCTCAGTTTTCAGATACATCAATGTCACTACCAGTACAGGGTCCTTCCCTTGGGCCTGACATCTTCTCCCAGAGTCTTCATGAAGAACCTGATTGTAGTGGCTACATCTCTCAGATTGCACGGCCTCCAAGTCTTTCCTTACCTGGATGACTAGTTGATCAAGGCTGTTTCATCTCAGGAAGTGGTCCAAGCAACATCTCAGACCATTTCTTTTCTTCAGGTTCTAGGATTCGAAGTCAACTTCCCCAAATCACATCTTATTCTGACTCAATGTCTTCAGTTCATTGGAGCTATCCTAGACACCACTCTCATGATTGTTTCTCCCTCTGGATTGCGTCCAGGCTCTCTTCCACCTCTGTCAGCAAATGCTCTCTCTTCACTCTATCTCTGCGAGACGCATTATGGTTCTTCTGGGCCACATGGCTTCCACTGTCCATGTGACACCTCTGGCAAGGCTACATCTTCACACTCCTCAGTAGACTCATGTGTCTCAAGCGACAGATCATCTCTCACAACATATATCTGTAACTTCATCTCTTCAGTGGTGGATGATTTCCTTCAATCTATCCAGAGGTCTCTTTTCTCACTTACCCCCCCTCATCACAAGGTACTCAGCACAGATAATCAGGTAGCAATGTACTACATAAACAAGCAAGGAGGCACGACCTCTCTCCTGTTATGCCAGGAAGTCCAGAAAATCTGGACTTGGGCGATGGCTCGCAACCTTTTCTTAAAGGCTGTCTACATTCAAAGGGGAGGAGAATTCCCTAGCAGACAACCTCGGCAGAATTCTTCAACCTCACGAATGGACTCAACTCTGCAGCTCTCCAGTCCATCTTTGCTCAGTGGGGCACTCCACAGGTGGACTTGTTTGTGGCTCCCCACAATCACAAGTTGCCCCAGTTTTGCTCCAGACTTTACTCCCCTCTCCGTTTAGAAGCAGATATGTTTCTCCTGGATTGGATGGGCCTCTTTCTCTATGCATTCCCTCCACATATTAAGAACTCTAGTCAAGCTCAAATGAGAAACGGCTACTGTGATTCTCTTTGCACCTCGGTGGCTCAGATAACATTCATTCTCTCTTTTTCTTCAGCTCAGCTCCAGGGAGCCCATACCGCTTCCAGTTTTTCCCACTCTGCTTACTCAGCACCAGGAATCACTTCTACATCCCAACCTGCAATCTTTGCACCTGAAAGCTTGGTTTCTCTTGGCTGAATCCATCTGATTTACATCTCTCCCAGTCTGTTCTACATATCATTGATGCCTCCAGGAAACCAGCCACCCAACAATGTTACCAACAAAAGTGGACTAGGTTTTCTTCCTGGTGTCTTCTTCATCATCACGATCCAACTTCCTTATCAGTAGATTTCATGTTGGATTATCTCCTTCGTCTGACTCTGGACTCAAATCTATATCTGTCAGAGTCCATCTCAGCGCTATTATAGCTTTTCACGTACCAGCTAAGGGAAAGTCTTTCACTACTCATTCTTTGATCTCCAGATTCATGAAAGGACTTTTCAATGTTAAACCACCTCTCAAACCTCCTCCTATTGTCTGGGACCTGAATGATGAAGCCACCATTTGAAACAATGACCACCACTCATCTCAAGTTTCTCACCTGGAAAGTTGTCTTCCTTATTGCTCTCACCTCTGCCAGGAGGGTCAGTGAGTTACAAGCGTTGGTGGCAGATCCACCCTTCACAGTTTTTCACCATGATAAAGTGGTTCTATGCACGCATCCAAAGTTTTACTGAAAGTTGTCATGGAGTTTCATCTCAATCAGTCAATTGTTCTGCCAGTGTTTTTTCCTAAACCTCATTCTCATGCTGGAGAAACCACTTTGCACACTCTGGACTGTAAATGTGCTTTGGTCTATTACATCGACAGGACAAACCCTCATCATACTTCTCCCCAACTCTTTGTCTCATTTGATCCTAACAAGTTGGGGCATCCGGTTTCCAAGAGAACGATTTCCAACTGGCTGGCTGCCTGTATCTCGTTCTGTTATGCTTAGTCTGGACTGGCACTGGAGAATTGTGTTGCGGCCCACAAAATCAAAGCTATGGCAGCTTCTGTTGCTTTCCTTAGATCTACTCCCATTGAGGAAATCTATAAAGCTGCCACCTGGTCCTCATTCACTTCTCACTATTGTCTGGAGTTTTTCTCCAGATGGGATGGGATAGGCACTTTGGCCAATTTGTATTACAAAATGTATTCTCCTTAAGGCCAACACTCCCATCTTCTTGTTAGCTTGGAGGTCACCCATCAGTGAGAATATGCTGCCTCTTTGTCCTGGGATAAAGCACAGTTACTTACTGTAATAGGTATTATCCAGGGAGAGCAGGCAGATATTCTCACAACCCACCCACCTCCCTGGGTTGGCTTCTTAGCTAGCTTATTTTAACTGAGGGACCGCATGCCTACGTTGGGCGGGAAGGCACTCGCACATGTGCGGTGCGGTGCGGGCTATCGCAAACTTTCCAAAGACTTAAAATGGCGATGCACCTTTTAAAGTGGTCCGTAACGGGGCTCTGTCGGTGACGTCACCCATCAGTGAGAATTAGAGAATGACACGGGGAAAAAATCTGTCCCCGTCACCGCCCCGTCCCCGGCCCACCATCCTCTGCACCGCCCCGTCACCGCCATTCCATTCACCGCCCCGTCACCGTCATTGCCATCCCTTTCACCGCCCCGTCAACGCCACTGCCATCCCATTCACCGCCCCCGCAGCATCCATATAAGCCTTAATACTCTAATATTTAGCGTATTCCATTCTTATAAATCAAAGTTCCTGCTGCTGAACTAGAGAAAGAGATGTTCAGCTGGCAGGGCTTTGTTTATAAATTTTTATTAACACAACTAATATACCACCATAATGTTTCCGACAGAGGACAAGTATGCAATAAATGCATTTTGCTGTTTCAATGCCAGTGCTCAGCAGAACAATAGACAGCAATATGGACATTCACCTTATGTAGTACTTTTTTAATATATAAAAATAGGCAAAATTAGTTGCTGTTTTATCATTATATTTTCTTGCCATTATAGTATTCTTCATTGATCATTTTTCTTTTTAAATTCAAAACAAATTCAACCTATCTTGTGTCCCAGCATGAATTCATGTTTCACTCAATTGGCTGTTTCAAGGGAATTAACCCTCCAACTTCCATTTGCAAAAATACCCAATGTTGTTCCTTCTATGAGCAATATTTAAATTATGAGGAACAACATTGGGTATTTTTGCTGAATTGTGTGACACCATTTGGGCTGAACATGAAGATTGAAAATGCCTGGTTAGCCCTGGACAGATGATTTGAACAGCCAGGAGCCTGTCCTGGCCATTTAAATCGTTTTGAATATCTAGTCCAATGATAACAGAATTAGGGTGATTATAGAAACATAGAACTTTGTTGATCACTAAAAACAGTGGAGACTAAGGGTCTATCAAGCTCAGCATCCTGTCTTTGACACTGGCCAGTCTTGGTCTTTGGAACTGCCCATTGTGTCAGAAGCAATAGGGATTAAGTGACTTGCCCAGGGTCACAAGGAGTGTAGTGTAGCTCTAACCACTGGATTTAGAAGTTGGCTTCTTTTGGGATCTTTAACTCATCATCGCTAGGACTCGAATCTGAGTCCGTGGCACCTAACATAGAATGGAATTAGTATGGCAAAGTAATGAAGAATGGTCCAGCAGCCCCCACCCTCCCTCCACCTCACCTTATATTCGTTCCGAGTTTGCCGGCTTCCTTTTTCCCTAGCCGCACGCGTTCAAAAAGCCGTGCATTTAGCCAGCTCCCTCCCTCCACCTCACCTTAAATTTCGAGTTTTCTGGCTTCCTTTTTTCCGAGCCGCACGTGTTCAAAAATCCTTGCACGCGCGGCTGCGCGAGTCAATCAAACTTCTCCTCTCTGCAACTTCCTGTTTCCGGTTGCGTCAGAGGAGAAGATTGATTGACTCGCGCAGCCGCGCGTGCACGGATTTTTGAACACGTGCGGCTCGGAAAAAAGGAAGCCAGAAAACTCGAAATTTAAGGTGAGGTGGAGGGAGGGAGCTGGCTAAATGCTACGGGCGGGCGGGCGGTGGCTGCGGGGACCGCGCGATCCTTGATACCTCACTGCGGAGACAAGACCATTCACCGCCCCGCGGGCGGTGAATGGCCTTGTCCCCGTCGCCGCAGCGACTGCTAGTTTTCTTCCCCGTTTTCGGCGGGTGACCCGCGGCTAAAATGCGGTGGCCGCGGGTAAACCACCACCGTGTCATTCTCTAGTGAGAATATCTGCCTGCTGTCCCTGGATAACACCTATTACGGTAAGTAACTGCTTAATTGGCAAATGAGAACCAGTCAGTGAACTTGTGTACTCATCCAGTCTGAAACCGAAACCACTATGATGGAGAAAATACACTACTTTCCAGTTAATGGCTGTATTTTGAACCATGTAACTCCACAGAACTATGAATCTATTTCTGTTCTAGTTGTGTTAAATTTGACCTGAATTGAATAACTAGATTTAAAACTTTTGTGAGACTTCTAGAACCAGTCTAAAAATAAGAAAACCTCAAACTATTTGATAGAATAATAATAAAGAAAAAAATGTGACATAATCCCCCATTGTTTTAGTTTGCTAGTGAATAGTTTCCTTTGCAGACAAATCTTAATTCCTCATGGTTTGCCAAGTACAGTAAAGCCCAGAGTCTATGTGGTTGTATCATGCATAACAAGTGAACTACAGAGTATTTACTGCCTTCATGCTCATTGACTTCTTGTGTTTCCTTTGTGGTCTTTGAGGTGTAGGTTTCAGTTTTGATTTCTTTATTGCTAACCACATAAGAGGGGGAAAAAGTTCTTGGTGCTCAGATTTGAGTGCTTGCATGTGAAACTGGAAGTATCTGTCTTATCTCTTGCAATAATAATAATTATAATAAGAGAATACACCTCAATCTTGTTTTCAGATGCAAAACTCAATTATAGTGCTGTGTATAACTAGGCACACAGTAAAATTTAAGTACTACTACTGCTGAGTGAGAAAGGAACTGCATTTTTGTTCCGGGCCTAACTGCAAGAGTGTATCATTCTGTCTTGCTTACATTTTACAAAGCCACTGGATTTCTTTGTGAATTCTAGAAACAAAAATCAATGTTCCCTAACTTTGCTATGAAAACCATGTCTGTATTTTCAACTCTAATATCAATAATAATGCTGACTGTAAAGATTTATCAGAAGGAGGGGAATAAAGACCTCAGATTCCCCTCAATGGCAAATCAATCAATATAGGTCTTTTGAATAGGGTAACATTAATCATTGGTCAGAAAACAAAAACTCCTCACAATCTTTACTATGTATATATAACAAAAGAATAGCTCGACTTAACTGAAAAATCCTAATTCCAACGGGACCCGTTTCACGGTCTGCTTCTTCTGGGGATCAAAGAAGAAAGAATGCTGTTCACAGAAGTGAATATATCATTGTCATCTATTAAACAAAAGTCCAGCAATAAAAAAAAAAAAAAATAAAAATCATATGTTAGTTAAATATTTCAAATTAATCAAATCATTAAATATTTTTAGCAAAACTATAAAAGAGCTATATAAAACCAAGCAATCCTTGTCCTGGTACATTATGAGGAAAGACTAAAAGGGTTAGGACTCTTCACCTTGGAAAAGAGATGGCTGAGTGGAGATATGATTGAAGTCTACAAAATCCTGAGTGGAGTAGAACGTGTACAAGTGGATCGATTTTTCACTCTCAAAAATTACAAAGACTAGGGGACATTTGATGAAGTTACAGGGAAATATTTTTAAAACCAATAGGAGGAAAAGTTTTTTCACTCAGAGAATAGTTAAGCTCTGGAACGCATTGCCAGAGGTTGTGGTAAGAGAGGATAACGTAGCTGGTTTTAAGAAAGGTTTGGACAAGTTCCTGGAGGAAAAGTCCATAGTCCATTGTCTTTTATTGAGGAAGATATGGGGAAGCCACTGCTTGCCCTGGATTGGTAACATGGAATATTGCTACTCCTTGGGTTTTGGCCAGGTACTAGTGACCTGGATTGGCCACTGTGAAAATGGGCTACTGGGCTTGATGGACCATTGGTCTGACCCAGTAAGGCTATTCTTATGTTCTTAATCATGAAGCTGAAAAGAGAGAAAAGAAGACTTGAAAGGAAATGGAGGAAGTCAGAAAAACCTGGTTTCCTTGATTTACTCATGAAACAAAAGATAGCCACAAAAATGTGTATTCTAACTGAGGAATAAATTACACCCTGTGGCTAAAATAACTGCAATGAGACACTTTTTGTAGCCATCTACCAGTCTCTGACATTGGGCTGAGGAAAGTTTGGCCCATTCCCCAATGCAGAATTCTTTCATCTGTGAGATGGTTGAGGGGTTTCTTGCATGTACAGCCCATTTCAAATCATCCCACATAATCTCAATGGAATTAAGATAGGGCTTTGACTCTGCCACTCCAAGACTCTCCATTTCTTAGTTTTCAGTCAGTCCTTGGTGGATTTACTGGTATGTTTTGGGTCATTGTTGTGTTGCAGGGTCAAGTTCTGCTTCAGCTTTAATTTTCTTACTGATGGTCTCACATGTGCCTCAAGCACCCTCTGATATACAGTAGAATTCATGGTGGATTCTATGATGGTGAGCTGGCCAGGTCTTGTTGCAGGAAAGCATCCCTAAATTATAACACTTCCACCTCCATGCTTCACAGTTGGTATGAGGTTCTTTTCCTGGAATGCTGTATTTGATGTACGCCAAACATGTCCTCTTTTCTGATGTCCATAGAACACTATTCCAGAAGTCCTGGTGTTTGTCTACGTTCTCTCTGGCAAACTTCAGCCTGGCATTGATGTTTCTCTTAGAGAGCAAATGTTTCCTCCTTGCACACCTCCCATGCAAGTTAAATTTGTGCAGTCTCTTTCTGATTGTAGAGGCATGCACTTTCACATCAACAGTAGCAAGAGCCTGCTATAGGTCCCTTGATGACATTTTAGAGTTTTTGGGGACTTCATTTAGCATCTTGCAGTCTGCTCTGGGGCCAACTTGCTTGGATGGCCAGACCTAGGCATGTTGTCAGTTGTTTGGAAAGTCCTCCACTTGCATACTATTTTCCGGATCGTGGAATGGCTAATGTCAAATTCTTTTCTGATCTTTTAAAATCCCTTACTAGATTTATAAGCTGATACAATCATCTTTCTGATGACCTCAAACAGCTCTTTTGATCTCACCATGGTGTTCACTCTCAGCGCAGCAGTCATGAGCACAGCAAACTATATGTCTGAGTTTTAAGTAGGGAAACCTCCTTCAAAATGCTGAGTAACAGTGTTCTAAACATGTGCACCTGATGTGATATACCTGTGTGTGATTTGAGCCACTTAAGTGGGAGAATATGTGGAGGTGTCCTAATTTATTCCTCAGTTAGAATACACTTTTTTGTGGATATCTTTTGTTTCGTGAGTAAATCAAGGAAAATTTTTGTTTTACCTGCAATTACATCACTTTCTTTTCCAGAGATAAATTTAAAAAAAAGATTTGACATCGATATATGAACATTTATTAAGAATGAACTGAATATTTCATGGGGAGTTCTAATTTTTTCACATGATTGTAAGTATTTTGACCTCATCTATTAAGGTGCTCATTTTCAAAGCACACAGACCTACAAAGTTATAGAGTAAGTCTGTGCATTGAAAATGGCCCTCTAAATATTAACTGCTCTTTGGATTATGGGAAGTATAATTTTGTAGCTATAATTTATACTGTCCCAATGCTTACAAGATGATAAATCGTTTGATCCTTTTGTTAGCAATATTTAGGGAGGGAGGGTGCAAAAATCACACCTTAGAAGAAAGCATCAGGTCCACTATCCCCGGTACCATGTCATGAAAATGCTGAGTTGTGTATTTTTTGATACTGGGCTATGTGTTCAGTTAAAGTATTTTACAGACATAAAGGTATGACTAGTATTACTGCCCTAAAGTGTTTACAGTTTTTGTATAAGGAGGCCATGGTAGGCCTTAGAAAGGGCTGCGGCTCTACACAGTAGTCCATAATACAAGAAAAGATAAAAAAGAATCTAGACCAATGATTCTTAATCCTGTCCTGGAAGACCACCAGCCAGTCAGGTTTTTGAGATAGCTGTAATAAATATGCATGATATAGATTTGCATATAATAGAGGTGACAGCCATGCAAATCTACTCCATGCATATTCATTTGGGCTATCTCAAAAACCTGACTGGCTGGTGGTCCTCCAGGACAGGGTTGGGAACCATAAATCTAGACAACAGGTTGGAACTGTCTGTTCACATGTAACTTTAAATAGATAATAGTACTAGTTCAATAATCTCCCTCCCCCCACCCCCGACATATATATCTGACCACGGCTAATTAGTCATTTTGTACCCTGTGTTCAGAGCAGGTTTGAAATCTGTCATTTATTCTGAATACTATTTTACAAAGCTTTCACTTCAAATACATGAAACTTCAGAAAGAATGTGGACTCGGATAGAACTGCAGTTTTCTTCTGTACATTCAACCAACTGGCAAGCCACCAGTACATCATTTTTGTTGGTAAGGTATGGAGTTCTTTGATGACTGCCCACATCAGATTTAAAAATGCGCACTTGTTCTAAAATGAAACTTAGAATACAAAAGATAGAGAAGGCCTAGGACTAACATTTTATGACTGCTGAAAAGTGCAAATCAGTATTCTCATCATATCTTAATAAACTGCTTTTTATATACAGGCAATTAAAAATGAGATGATGCATGTACTTTGATATAATTTTGAAAATGAGAATCTGTTGGGATTTTTTTACAGCTATATCCAGTTTAGTGTAATATTTCCATTATACAGTATTTCATTATTGAAAGTTTTTTTTTGTTGTTGTTCTGCTTAAAAGGTCAAGTGAATTGCACCATGCTGGGCTGAGCCTTGCAGCCTGCTGTTAAACCAGTAGCTCCCCCATGGAGTAAAGCATTCTTGCGGCTTTTCTTAATGACTCTCTGATGTCACAGGAAGAGCAGCTTTGTAAAAATAAATACAGTAGTAAGTCTTCATTTGCAGACTCCCCTCATCCTTAACTAATTAAATAACTAATGTACATGTACTTATTGTAAGTGATGGTGCCAAAGGTCTTTGTCAGATGTGCATCAAAATGCAAGTGTGTTATTTTCTGGGGACTGGTTATTGGAGTAATAGACTGTTAAACTCGCTTAAGTGAATGTGTTTCTTCCTGCAAGTCTTGTTTGTGTTGTGCTGTATTTTGCATGATTGTTTGCTAAATGAAAACTCGGAACTCCTCTAAAAACATTGCAGAATTGTTTTTGAGGTCTTTCTCCACTCACTGCTGGAGTGTTTTCTATTATCTTTTATTTACATGATTGGAGAATTTACAGAAATCTGTACACCTGTGGAACAGCCTTTATTAAAAAATTAATTAAAAAATACCCCAGCAACAGTATTGGAGATTGATTGATAGTTCTAGTTAATTTTTCAGAATAAAGATTTCATAAAACTAACCTAATACATAAGAACATAAGCAATGCCTCTGCTGGGTCAGACCTGAGGTCCATCATGCCCAGCAGTCCGCTCACGCGGCGGCCCAACAGGTCCAGGACCTGTGCAGTAATCCTCTATTTATACCCCTCTATCCCCTTTTCCAGCAGGAAATTGTCCAATCCTTTCTTAAACCCCTGTACTGTACTCTGCCCTATTACGCCCTCTGGAAGCGCATTCCAGGTGTCCACCACTTGTTGGGTAAAGAAGAACTTCCTAGCATTCGTTTTAAATCTGTCCCCGTTCAACTTTTCCAAGTGTCCTCTTGTTCTTTTATTTTTCGAAAGTTTGAAGAATCTGTCCTTCTCTACTCTCTCTATGCCCTTCATGATCTTATAAGTCTCTATCATATCCCCTCTAAGTCTCCTCTTCTCCAGGGAAAAGAGACCCAGTTTCTCCAATCTCTCAGCATATGAGAGGTTTTCCATCCCTTTTATCAAGCGTGTCGCTCTCCTCTGAACCCTCTCGAGTAACGCCATATCCTTCCTAAGGTACGGAGACCAATATTGGACGCAGTATTCCAGATGCGGGCGCACCATCGCCCGATACAATGGCAGGATAACTTCTTTTGTCCTTGTTGTAATACCCTTCTTGATTATGCCTAGCATTCTATTTGCTTTCTTAGCGGCTGTTGTGCACTGTGCCGTTGGCTTCATTGTCATGTCCACCATTACCCCCCAAGTCCCTTTCTTGGTTACTCTCATTCAATAATATCCCTCCCATCGTATAGTTGTACCTCGGGTTTCTGTTTCCAACATGCAATACTTTACATTTCTCAACGTTGAACTTCATCTGCCATCTCGCCGCCCATTCCCCCAATTTGTTCAAGTCCCTTTGCAATTCTTCGCATTCCTCTTTAGTCCCAGCTCCACTAAATAGTTTTGTATCGTCTGCAAATTTTATTATCTCACACTTCGTGATCATTTATGAATATATTAAATAGCAGCGGCCTGAGCCCTGAGCCCTGCGGAACACCACTCGTGACCCTCATCCAGTCCGAGTAGTGGCCCTTCACCCCTACCCTCTGTTTCCTACCCGCCAACCAGTTTCTGATCCATCTATGTACGTCTCCGTCCACTCCATGGTTCTTCAGTTTCCAGAGTAGATGTTCGTGAGGCACCTTGTCAAAGGCTTTTTGGAAATCAAGGTATATGATGTCTATGGGGTCTCCTCTGTCCATCCGTTTGTTAATTCCTTCGAAGAAGTGCAATAAGTTCGTTAGGCACGATCTCCCCCTGCAGAAACCATGTTGGGTTGTTATCAAAAGTTCGTTTCTTTCCAAATGTTCATCGATGTGTTCTTTAATCAGTGCTTCCGCCAGTTTCCCCGGAATCGAGGTCAAACTCACTGGTCTGTAGTTTCCCGGGTCACCTCTTGATCCCTTTTTAAAGATGGGCGTGACATTGGCTATCTTCCAATCCTCCGGGATCATGCCTGTTTTCAAGGATAGGTTGCAAATTTGCTGCAGTAGTTCCGCTATCTCCTCCTTTAATTCCTTCAGAACCCTGGGATGGATTTCGTCCGGACCCGGGGATTTGTCAGTTTTAAGTTTTTCTATCTGCCTGTGTACATCATCAAGGCTCACTTCCATGGATGTTAATTTTTTCTGCTTGATTTCCATTGAAGATTTGTTCAGGTTCCGGTATGTTGGTTGTGTCTTCGTTTGTAAATACAGACGAGAAGAACATGTTGAGTCTTTCTGCGACTTCTTTCTCCTCCTTCACCGCTCCATTCCTGTCTCCTTCGTCCAGCGGTCCCACCTCCTCCCTAGCTGGCTGTTTCCCTTTAACATATCTGAAGAACGGTTTGAAATTTCGTGCCTCCCTGGCTAGCCTCTCTTCATACTCTCTTTTGGCTTTTCGAACCACACGGTGACATTCTTTTTGATACTTCCTGTGCTCCTTCTGATTCCCTTCAGTTTTGTCCTTTTTCCATTTCCTGAATCAATTTTTCTTATTGCCTATCGCTTCCTTCACTATTTTAGTCATCCATACTGGGTCTTTTGTTCGACCCTTTTTGCCCCCCTTTCTGAATCTGGGGATGTGCAGATTTTGTGCCTCGCTCACCGTGTCTTTGAAAAAAGACCAGGCATGTTCTACTGTTTGCCATTTTTTGGAAGTGTTCCTAAGTTTCTTCCTTACCATTTCCCTCATTGCTTCATAGTTTCCTTTCCTGAAGTTGAAAGATGTCGCTTTGGTTCTCTTTCCGTTCGGTATGCCTACTTCAACCTTGAACTTGATCATATTATGATCGCTGTTTCCCAACGGTCCCACTACTTCCACTTTCTTTGCATGGTCTTAAATCTGTTGTTGCTCAACACCTTTTAACCTTCAAAAATACAAAAACTTACATATCAGAAGCAGTTGTTTTATTAATCTTTTTTAATGAACGGTAGACATTTTCTTGCAATTCAGAATGGTCGGGGTTTAAATTTTGTTAATCAGGGAATGTAATAGAAAAAAAAAAAGGTTATACAGAATAAGGTAAAATGAGCAAGACTTGGAAACCTTTGTTCTTAAAATCTGTAAATCTAATTTTCCATTCTTTCAGAAGTGTGGTTGGCATGTTTCAGCAACCCATGGAGAATAAATGACCATTTAATTTTATATTTTCCTTTGCGATGTGTCAGAATCACAGAACACTGAGGTGAATTTATGTGGTGTGCGTACTTAAATCTCAGAGTAGTGGAAGAGAATGATTAAGATCCTGCTCTGGCCTAAAATACTGAGGCATAAATGCCAGAGTACCCGGACAACTGCATTAATCTGAGTATAGCTGTAATTAACTGGGCAAAGCCTTTTATGTATAAAACAGTTTTTACCTTTCAGAGGGCTGAAAAATTAGAAGGCCAAAACCAAAGTATGAATGATTGGAGAATGGGGAGAAATGTGTCAAAGAATCTGGCTGACATTCTTCTTTAGTTGTGAGATTCAGCCATTGACACCAACAATAGGCCCTGACTTTTTCTAAAGAACACAGAAGGTAAAGAATTGTAAAAACCAACAAACAAACTTAAAAGCACAGAAAAGGCACAAGCATAAATCAATCTACCATCAACAAACATGAATAATCAGGCATTCTAGCCAAACCTTTTCCCTTCTGAGCCCTGACAATTTATTTTCAGACCCCCTAGTACCACTGCCCTTATAATTATACTAGTGTTTAAGCCCGTTACATTAACGGGTGCTAGAATATATGGCTGTCTGTCTTTCTTTCTTTATGTCTCTCTCCCTGCTCCTGTTTCTTTCTTCCTTTCTTTCTGTCTTTCTCCCTCCTGCAATTTTTTTCTCTCTCTCCCTGGCACCCTTTGCCTGTCTGTCTTTATTTCTGTGTCTCTCTGGTCCCCTGTCTGTCTTTATTTCTGTCTGTCTCTCTCCCTAGCCTCCTTTGTCTGTCTGTATTTCTTTCTGTGTCTCCCCCCCCCCCCACTTTCCTTTGCAGAAGCAGCAGTGCTATTTCCCTTCCCCTCCAGATCCCTGTGAAGTAGTAGCAGCATTTCCTCCCCCCCACCCCCCATTCCCTTCTCTCCCCCCCCCCCCACTTTCCTTTGCAGAAGCAGCAGCGGTATTTCTCTTTCCCTCCAGGTCCTTGCTGAAGCAGTAGCAGCATTTTCCCCCACCCCCCATTCCCTTCTCTCCCCCCCACTTTATTTTGCAGAAGCAGCTGTGATATTTCCCTTCCCCTCCAGATCTCTGAGAAGTAGTAGCAGCATTTCCCCCACCCACCCCCCATTCCCTTCTCTCCCCCCCCACTTTCCTTTGCAGAAGCAGCAGTGCTATTTCCCTTCCCCTCCAGATCCCTGTGAAGTAGTAGCAGCATTTCCCCCCACCCACCCCCCCATTCCCTTCTCTCCCCCCCCACTTTCCTTTGCAGAAGCAGCAGCGGTATTTCTCTTTCCCTCCAGGTCCTTGCTGAAGCAGTAGCAGCATTTTCCCCCACCCCCCATTCCCTTCTCTCCCCCCCCCACTTTATTTTGCAGAAGCAGCTGTGATATTTCCCTTCCCCTCCAGATCCCTGTGAAGTAGTAGCAGCATTTTCCCCCACCCACCCCCCATTCCCTTCTCTCCCCTACCACCACTTTCCTTTGCAGAAGCAGCAGCGGTTTTCCCTTCCCCTCCAGGTCCCTGCTGAGTAGTAGAAACATTTTCCCCCACCCCCCATTCCCTTCTTACCTTGAGCTGCCCTGCTCCGTTCGGCCCCTCCCCCTTCCCTTCCCGTGTGTTGGCCTGCTGCGGCTGAAGGTTTTTTTTGGCGACTCCTCCTGTTAAAACTCCCCCCCCCTCCTCCTCCCGCAACCGCTCCTGTTCAAAGCGGCCTGCTGAGGTTCGCGGCCGCTGTAACGAACCTCGCAGGCCGCTCTCCAACTCGGTAGCATGTTCCCTCTGACGCGATTGCGTCAGAGGGAACGTGCTACCATGTGGAGAGCGGCCTGCGAGGTTCGTTACAGCGGCCGCGAACCTCAGCAGGCCGCTTTGAACAGGAGCGGTAGCGGCTGTTGCAGGAGGATTGGGGGGGGGGAATTCGTGAGCGGCGGCAGGACCATGAGGCGGGATTGAGTTTTTCGGCTTCCCCTATCTGGGGAAACCGCCGTGCCGAACTGAGCTGCGCGTGGGGCCGTAGTAAGCGCGGGGCATGCTGCAGTCTTGGCGGCCACGGACATACGGATCATGGAAGCACGCTGATAAGACTGCGCATGCGCCGCCTACGGTTTTATTATATAGATTCATGATTTCAGTGCGATCAGTAGTAGGTATCTGTGGTGCTAGAAGATTAAATTAGTCAGTTTAGTTCTCTGGCTGATATAGCCTCGTGCAACTGGGGAATTAGCAGATGATATAGAGATACCGAATTGGTGCAACAATGAAGATAACTCTTGTGGCAGAGGGTCTTGGTGGTTCTATTTCTATTGTGGGAGCCAAAGGCAGAGCTCAGAAGTGAAGAATGGATGAACAGCAATGTGGCTGATCGCTCTAGATGGGTCATGTGGCCTACATGGCTTGTATTCCTGTCTGTGGCACTGACATCTCTGCACTAAGGAGCCAAGGTACGTAATCTGAAGCTTTGGTTACATTGTGTGTGTGAGTGGGAGGAGGTAGGGTATTGCTTAGAGAAAAGGTGGTAACTACAGGATTCTTGAAGTGGGAGACCCTAGCTGAGCTCCTGTACCTGGTCAGTGGTGGTAGGATGCCAGAAATGGCAGGCATTGTAGAGATCTGATTTTTAGCAAAAACGTATACTGGCCTGCTGTCATTGTGCCAGAAGGAGACTTGACCGAATTCTGCCCAACAAATAGGTATGTCAGATGCAGGAGCTGGATGCTAAACAAATCAAGCCTGGTCAAGCTCTGCTGCCCACTATAGAGAAGGCAGGCCTGGGTCCTATATGGACTGTGGATAAAGGGAATAGGCTTGGCTCTTGGATTTCTTCCTATCAGTACTTGTGGCATGGGCATCCGCACTGAGTCTGCTAGACCAAAAGAGTATATCTGGTCATGGGCAAAGGGTTTATTCAGCAGCAAATGTTCATTACACTAAATACCAAAAATGTTTCTGAACCCTTGTATACTCTATTGGAGAGTAGAAAGAACTTAACTTATGGGAAGTCTGATGCCCCTTCATGCCAATTGCCGTAAGATACAGCACTCATCCAGGTTACTTGCACTAAGCTGGAGCCTGCACTAATTGACACTGCCTGCATTGTTTATGGTAACACTCCATGACAATTGCTTCTAGCCAAAGAGAAGGGGTCCCACTACCTTAAAGTTAAGTTTCTCATGTTTATAATTTTTCTTACTTTAATCATAACTTGTAGTGGAGGAGTAGCCTAATGGGATAGAGTAGAGGACTGAGAACCAGGGGAGCCTAGCTCATATCCTACTGCAGCTCCTTGTGATCTTGCCTCCATTGCCTCAGTTACAAACTCCATTTCCTCAGTTACAAACCATTGTGAGCCCTCAAGTGACACAATTAAAGTCTGACAATTGAGTTCGTGAACTTGCCTCCCTGTGCTTACGTTGGCAGCACTGTACAAACAACTCGATAAGGTTTCATAACCTTGGTATATCAGTGTCTCACAGCTGTGTTCGTGACAACGTGTGACAGTGTCTTGTTGAGTTGGCATTCATTATTATTGTTGCAAGTTTTTGTGTGCTGTCGTGAGAATGTCGGATCTTGAATTAGAGCAGCGAACAAACATTCAATTTCTTCTTAGACTTGGAAAGAGTGGAAGTGAAATCAGAGACATGTTAGTCCAAGTTTATGGGGATAATGCCATGAAGAAAACAGCAGTGTACAAATGGATTAAATGTTTTTCTGAGGGGAGAGAAAGCGTCACTGATGAAGACAGGTCAGGGCGGCTATTAACAAGCAGAACTGATGAAAATATTGCAAATATTTGTTGAATTTTGTGTCAAAATCGTTGGCTGACTCTGAGAAGCATAGCAGACCAAGTAAACATCGATAGAGAAACAGAAAAATCTTAACTGAAAATCTTAGCATGAGAAAGGTGTGTGCAGAAATGGTCCTGAAGGAGCTCACTGATGAACAAAAGCAAAAGAGAGGAAAGACGATGTTTTGGGCTGTGTTATCACTGGGTATACCAATACAACCCTAAAACAAAGCATCAAAATACATAATGGAAGTCAGACAATTCTCCATGACCAAAAAAGTTCTGCCAGTCCAAATCAAGAGTCAAAATCAAGTTCTGCCAGTCCAAATCAAGAGTCAAAGCGATGTTGCAAGTTTGCTATTTGGAAGTGCTGAAAAGGCTGTATGAAAAAGTTAGACGAAAATGACCTGAACTTTTCACCAACAACTCATGGCTCTTGCATCACAACAATGCACCAGCTCACACGGCACTGTCTGTGAGGGAGTGTTTAGCCAGAAAACAAATAACTGTATTGGAACACCCCTTCTACTCACCTGATCTGACCCCCAATGACTTTTTTCTTTACCTGAAGATAAAGTAAGTATTGAAAGGAAGACATTTTGATGATATTCAGGACATCAAGGATAATATGGCAACAGCTCTGATGGGCATTCCTGAAAAAGAGTTCAAAAATTGCTTTGAAGGGTAGGCTAGGCGCTGGCATTGGGGCATAGCTTCCCAATGGGAGTACTTCGAAGGTGACTGTAGTGATATTCAGCAATGAGGTATTTTACACTTTTTCTTGAATGAGTTCACAAATTTAATTGTCAGACCTTGAATTATGTAAAACAATTATTTAGATCTACAAAAGACTAAACTAGAGCTACTTATATTTAATAAAACAATATCCTATAAATGTCCCCTTTTTCATTTCAGTCAGTTAACAAAAACAGCTTGCTGAATAATGGAGTTTTCAAAGTTTTTTAAAATAATTCTGCATCCCTCATACACCTTAGCGAGTTCCATAGTTTAAGGCAGTGTTTCTCAACTTGGTCCTGGAGTACCCCCTTTGTCAGTCAGGTTTTCAGGATATCCACATTGAATTTGCATAAACTTGATTTGCATACACTGCATTCATTATATGTAAATTTATTTCAGGGATATTCATTGTGGATATCTTGAAAACCTGACTGGCAAGGATGCACTCCAGGACTGAGTTGAGAAACACTGGTTTAGGACCTGCAACAAAAACAGAGTTTAAAAATTCATCAGGACATATTGCATGAAATGTAGGGACATTTAGTAAGTTTACTGAGGCAAATTGTAAAGCTCTCATGGCTAATGCTTGAAGAAACTACAGGCCGGTGAGCCTGACTTCAATTATAGGGAAGATGGTGGAAGCTATGATCAAGGATGGTATTTGCGAGCACATCGAGAGAAATGGCTACTGAGAACAAGCCAGCACGGATTCTGTAAGGGAAGGTCATGCTTAACGAACCTTTTGTACTTCTTTGAGGGAATAAGCAGTCAGGTGGACAATGGGGAACCCATAGACATCATTTACCTCGATTTTCAAAAGGCTTTCGACAAGGTGCCACATGAAAGGCTGCTTAGGAAGCTGTGGAACCACGGGGTGGGAGGGGATGTGCACAGATGGATCAAGCACTGGTTGTCGGGTAGACTGCAGAGGGTCGGAGTAAAGGGACAATATTCTGACTGGCGGGGAGTCACGAGCGGTGTGCCACAGGGATCGGTGCTGGGGCCGTTACTCTTCAACATATTTATCAATGACCTGGAAAAGGAGGCAAAGTGCGAGGTTATAAAATTTGCAGACGATACCAAACTGTGCGGCAGAGTTAGATCCATGGAGGAGTGTGAGGACCTGCAAAGGGACCTGGACAAGCTGGAAGACTGGGCAAACAAATGGCAAATGCGCTTTAATGTGGAAAAATGCAAGGTCATGCATATAGGGAAAAAGAACCCGTTGTTCAACTACAAATTGGGGGGGGGGATTGCTGGGAGACAGCAGTCTAGAGAGAGACTTGGGTGTGCTGGTGGATGCATCACTGAAGCCATCTGCGCAGTGCGCAGCAGCCTCGAAAAAAGCCAACAGGATGCTGGGCATCATAAAGAGGGGCATAACAACCAGGACGCGGGAAGTCATCATGCCATTGTATCGAGCGATGGTGCGTCCACATCTGGAATACTGCGTTCAATATTGGTCGCCGTACCTCAAGAAGGACATGGCGGTACTTGAGAGAGTCCAAAGGAGAGCAACAAAACTGGTAAGAGGGCTGGAACACTGCCCATACGCCGAGAGGTTGGATAGGCTGGGGCTCTTCTCTCTGGAAAAAAGGAGGCTCAGGGGAGATATGATAGAGACCTTCAGGATCATGAGGGGCATAGAGAGGGTGGATAGGGACAGATTCTTCAGGCTGAAAGGGACAACAGGTACGAGGGGGCATTCGGAGAAACTGAAGGGAGATAGGTTCAAAACAAATGCAAGGAAGTTTTTTTTCACCCAAAGGGTCGTGGACACCTGGAATGCGCTACCGGAGGAAGTGATCAGGCAGAGTACGGTACAGGGATTCAAACAGGGTTTGGACGGATTCCTGAGGGATAAGGGGATCGTGGGATACTGAGAGAGGTGCTGGGATGTAACATAGGTATAGAAAGCTAACCAGGTAATAAGTATAGAAACCCAACCAGCTCGTGCATGTGCAAGACCGAAGGGTTAGGACTTCGATGGGAAGATAGGACTCAATGGGAAACCAAGGTGGCAAGGGGGCCCCTTCTAGTGATTCAGACAGGTCGTGACCTGTTTGGGCCGCCGCGGGAGCGGACTGCTGGGCAGGATGGACCTATGGTCTGACCCGGCGGAGGCACTGCTTATGTTCTTATGTTCTTAAATACAGGTGGAACTAAAGTAAGCAAAACTTTAAAAACAAGCAACATTATTTTATACCATATTCTGCATTCAGTTATCAGCCAGTATAAACAAACAAAAGTTGGAGTGATATGGTCAAATTTAGATAGTCTACAAAATACACAAGCTGTTGCATTTTGTTAAATTTGCAATGATTTCAATGAATTGTAGGTAACCCTAATAATTGACTAGTTTGCTTAGCTGAGATTTGTGCACTTGTGTAGATGTGCATTTGCATCCCTGTGTGCAGCCCAATCCAAACTTTTTTTCTACATCTTTTGCATAACTTTTAATCTTTGACCTGCCAAATTCATATCCTCTTCTGAAACGCCTTATTTTGGTTGTCTTCAAGCCTCATTCAAAATGTTAGTATGAAATTCCCAGCTTGGACAGTTTGTTATTGGATTTTGCTTCAGTGACCTTTGTTGGATGGGTGTGACCTACATCTTGATGGCCTTATGTCCTTTAATTTTTCACTAAGTATTAGTATGCAAGCTACTAGTATGTGTTACCAAGCAAATAAAACAGCAAACTATATATTTACAGTAATCTGGACAGTGGTTCTAGGATATCTAAAGAGGTTTCATGTTCTAGGAAATTTAATGTTCAGACACTGAATATAGAAGAATGTTCCTGAGAGTCTATAGAATCAAATTAGCTAAACTTTTACTGTTATCCTAGGACTCTGAAATCTATATGCCAAATCTCTTACCAGACAGAATGTGGCCCATTTCAGGGTCTGATTTTTAAATTTTAATCAGAAGTATAGTAACAAAAGTAAAAAGTTTGGCAATGCTGTACCAATTCTACTAGGACAACAACGGTCTAAAGAAGCATTCGTTAATTGTTCATTTACGCTTTCCATTGGGGGAAAATCTACTGCATATTTCTATGATAAGCAATGTGAAATCTATTTACTCTTTTGGGATCCTGCCAGGTACTTGTATCTTGGATTTGCTACTGTTGAAAACAAGAGCCTAGGCTTTATAGACCTTTGGTCTATCCCAGTACAGCAGTGCTTATGTACTTATGACATTCATTAACACTAGTATGTTTGCTCTTTGGTGTGCCATGGATAGTATAGAGTGGCTATTCTGAAATAAGCTCTGGGTTTAGAGATGAATCTTAATTAGGAGATTAGTGCAACATATGATTGGATAGTTCAGCTGTGACCATTCATTTAATTACAACCATTGACAATTAAAATTAAATCATTCACATGGGCTAAAAAGCCTTATTCATGTCTATCTGTTATATTCCACTCATTTTACAGACCTCTTTCATGTTTCTCCCTTCAGCTGTCTCTTCTAAGCTGAAGAACTCTAGCTTTTTTAGCCCTTTCTCTTAGGGGAGTCATTCCACCTCCTTTTTTATTTTCTGGTTAAAGATCCTGAAAACTGGAAAGATGATCCAAACTACCAGTATTTGAAGCAGTTGGCATCATCAGTGAAAGTCTCACAAAGAATGAGGAGCAGAAGCAGCTTCTCCTTTGCCTTGTTGCTCAGCACAGAAAGACCTATCAACTTGCTCCAAAGTCATACTACTACTATTAATTATTTCTATAGCACTACCAGACGCACGCAGTACTGCACAGAGTCACAAAGAATAAGAAAATACCGTATTTTTTGTGCCATAAGACGCACCTGACCATAAGACGCACCCAAGATTTAGAGGAGGAAAACAAGAAAAAAAATTCTGAACCAAATTCTCCCTGCCAGGCTCTGCACCCACCCCCCACACTCCTTGCCAGGCTCTGCACCCTGTCCCCCTCCCTGCCAGGCTCTGTACCCTGTCCTTCCTCTGGTGGTCTAGTGGTAGGCCGGGACAGGGCACAGAGCAGGCCAGGACAGGGCAGTTCAGGACAGGGGATAGGGCAGGCAGGACTAGTGGCAGTCAGGCAGGCCTAGCGGCCTAGTGACAGGCAGGCAGGCAGGCCTAGTGGCAGGGCTGGCAGGGCAGGCAGGCCTAGTGACAGACAGGGTGGCAGGGCAAGGCAGGCAGGAAGGGCCCTCTAACTTGAGGCAAGCAGGCAGGGTACCCCCTTACCTTAACTCCTCTGGCGGACCAGCACTTTAGGACAGGAGCTTTCAGTCTTGTGCCCTTCCATCTGGCTTTCTCCCCAGCGGCAGCAGCAGAGTCGGAGCGGCAAGAAGGCAAGCATGAGTTTTTCACTTCCTGCCTTGCTGCTCTGTGATTGGCGGTCTAGCACTGCAGGGCAGGAGCTTTCAGCCTCCTGCCCTTCTCTCCTGCTTTCTCCCCCGAGCAGCACTGGCAGTGGCAGAGTGGTAAGCAGACAGGTGCGAGTTTTTCACTTCCTGCCTTATCCCGTGCCTCTCTGTGAATGGCTGCGAGAACTGGGGCAGCCATTCACAGAGTGGCACAGGACAAGGCAGGAAGCAAAAAACTCGCACCTGCCTGCTTACCGCTGCCGCTCTGGGGGAGAAAGCAGGAGACAAGGGCAGGCGCTGAAAGCTCCTACCCTGCAGCACTGGACCACCATTCATGGAGTGGCAAGGCAGGAAGCTAAAAACTCGCGCCTTCCTTCTTGCCGCTCTGACTCTGCCGCTGGGTAGAAAGCTGGATGGAAGGACAGAAGGCTGAGAGCTCCTGCCCTACAGCACTGGACCGTCAGACCACCGGACCACTGGAGAAATTAAGGTGGGGGGGGGGTTAGTTAGTATTCGCTCCATAAAAAGCACCCTTTTTTCCACCCACTTTTTTTTGGGGAAAAAAGTGTGTCTTATAGAGTGAAAAATATGGTAGTCCCTGCTCGAAAAAGCTTACAATCTAAACAGGCAAGACAGTTTTTAGGGGCGCTGTTGAAATTCTCCTTTACTTTGGAACATCAAGAACAATCTTTTCAAAAAAGTGTCTTAGTCGTAATTAAGAGCCATTCACTCTTAAAGTTTTTCAGATTGTTTTGTTCTGGTTGTACAACTACTACGTAATTTTCTCCTGTTTAGATTATTGCAACAATTATATTGTGGAATTTCCACTAAGCTTCTCAGGAAGTTACGTCTGCAAAACACTATCCTCAGGTTGATTTTTGGTTTGAAAAAAAAATATGGTAGTACAGTCTGTTCTCATTATTCATACATTCATGATGGCACAATTTTGTCTATCCATGGTTGTATCAGTTACAAACAATATTACTCATTCGCGTTACTATGTTCGTGTATTGGCGCTTTAAAAAAAAATTTTTTTTCCTTTCATTTTCACCTTGCGGGCAGGCTTTGCTTCCAGATATGGAATCCAAGTGTTGTCCCATGTTATAACCTGCTTTCTCTTTTTTTAAAAAATTATTTAAGTATTTTCATTCAATACAGTAATCTCAATACAGCATACAATTTATAAACTAATTGAAAAAAGAAGAAAAAGAAAATAATGCATCTTACGAATAGTAAGGTTAAAAGAATCCCATTCCTATCACGCCCACCCCCCTCCCAGGAGATCTGCTTCCATAACAATAGAATAATTCTTTCATAAGGCTTCTTTTTCTAGTTCAATATAACTCTCCCATATATCATTAAATTTTGCCCATTGATTATTTAGAAAGGCTGAAAGTCTCTATTTTTCACAGACTATTCCTAAACGTTCCCTCACATCTCTTCCTCCCTTCTATTCAACACCCTTACTCTGTAATTCCCTTGCATCCACTATATAAGCGTCCCCTGCATCTACTATGTAATCATCCCCAAAAAGGCAACTTCTTGGCAATGTCCAGCTACCTTATGCTGTAAATTGTAACTTCCTGGAAATGTCCAGCTACCTTATACTGTTATTTGTAAATTCCTGGAAATGTCCAGCTATCTTACTCTGTAATCCGCTTAGAACTGCAAGGTACAAGCGGAATAGAAGTCACTAATGTAATGTAATGTAATGTTAAGTAGGTACATTTGGCATACGCCATTGTTGGGCAAGGGTCAATCTAGCAGCTATAAATGCTAAGTCCAAAAGTTTAGTTTGTGAAGATGTTAAACCTTCTATCCTTACTCCCAACAATGCTCTTTCAGGATTCAGCTTGAATGGAGTCTGAATTAGTCTGCTCACATATTCAAATACTTGCTTCTGGACCTTCTGCTTATTACATTTACTAATAAAAACTGGAGTGGTGTACAAACGTACTAGGAATTTAATAGCATTTTCCACCAAAGTAGCAGCTCTAGCTGTCTGAAAAAGATGTGATACAGTTACCCCATTCATCTATGGACCAATCCTTCCCCAAGTCTTTTTCCCATGCTTTCATGTATGATGTTTTAATTGCTTTATCTTCATTTATAATCTTATATAACCAGGAGACATACCCCTTATCTAGTAGTTTTCCTAAACCTTTTTCAAATTCAGATCTCTTTAAATTTCCATTCCTCTTTGCCTTTTATGTCAGTCTAAAAACTGTAAATCATTACAGTAGCCTATAGCCTTGCAACATTGCAGCAACCCATAGCCAGCATCCTTGCAACAGATCGTTGCCTTGCATAACACTACAGTAGCCTGTATTCATCCTTTAACTAGCCAGATAGCTTGTAACCTATCGAGCCTATAGCCAGATAAGCCCCTTACTGCCAGATAAGCATTGTTTAGCCTGGCTGGCCCCGCACAGCCCGAGAAGACAGCACCAATGCGCATCACTGCTCCTAATTTACCTAATCAACATAAGAATCTGCACAGTCGATTCACTATACTCCACTCCCATCCCAGTTCTTTACTCCTCACACCGCACGGTAAAACCCAAATTTCCAACATTCACACACGATACCCCATACTACCACACAAACTCAAGTCCACCTCCAACCCCAAATCCCACTCCCCCCCCCCACAGACCGACCAAGCCTCGCACGAAAAAACAACGTACACTAAAAAAACTAGTCTACTCCCATTATTTCCCAACTGACCACTCAAATTACCAGAACCTACAAGGCTTCTACTTAAACATAAGATCGATGAGGAACAAATCCATTCTGATCAAAGACTGGCTGAATGAAACTACTCCCGACTTTGTTCTAATTACGGAAACCTGGCTACTATCTGACAATGATATCATCATTAAAGACTGTCTCCCCGCAGGTCTCAAGATACTATCCCTAGCCAGAACCTGGGGAAGGGGAGGAGGACTAGCAATAATCTTTAGAGACCACCTAAACTGTACCATACTTAACACCAAATCCACCCCCAATTTAGAAATATTATCTATCTCACTAACCCCAAAGTTCCTAGCCTCCTCACTAACAACTACTTTATTTTATATCCCACCAAAAAAAATGGAACCTAGCCAAAGAGGATTTTGCTAAATTTATGCTAGCTAACTCGTTAAGTCCGTACAACTTACTATGTGGGGACATCAACATTCACCTAGAACTAACGGACCAACCAGAAATTTCCGATTTCTGGTCACTCATCTCCCAACTAGGTTATCTCAAACCCGCCCCAGTCAAAACCCATCAAGGAGGTCATCAATTAGACCTGGTGACCTTCTCCTCCAAAGAGCCAACCAACCCCAAATTTCAACTGGAACCAAGTTAACTGGACTGATTCCCTTTGGTCTGATCACAGACTATGTAACTTCTCTATTGACTACCAACTTAAAACCACCAAACACAACAAAACAAGAAGCAATAAAACCCACACCACTAGAGGTAAGATCGACCCGGTAGAATTCTGGTCCCACTACGAAATCATGACAAAACAAAACGAAGAAATAGACCAACATATGTCCTCCTGGATCAATGACAACACTAACATACTAAACGAAATAGCCCCCTTAAAAACCCGCAGAATTAGAACTACAAATCTAGAGGGATGGTTCGACTCTGAGCTGCTTCTAGTTAAGAGGGACCTAAGAAAATCAGAAAGACTCTGGATTAAATCTGGAACCTAAGAACACAGAGTTGCCTGGAGACTAAAACTAAAAAACTATAAAAACTTCACCAAGGAAAAACGCAAAAACTTCTATGCCCTCAAAATCGGAAACGTTACAGCTAACAGTAGTAACCTTTTCAAACTAGTCAATGACCTCTATAATCTTGAGACCCTCACTGACAACCTAGAACAGCGATGGCGAACCTATGGCACGCGTGCCAACTTTGGCACGCGAAGGCCTTGCAGCTGGCACGTGGGAAGGTCCGCAATTAAGATATGCGGCGCGGCGGGAGGTGAGTGTGCCGGTGTCTGCTTTGCAGCTCACCTGGCAACAGGGCCGGACTGGCCTTGGGAGGACCGGGCATTGTCCCAGTGAGCCGCGGCCCATCCTCCTGTGCTGGCTGCAGTCCTGTGAGTGGATGTTTAGCCTGCCTGTCTTCCCCTTAGTATCCTATGAGCCAGGCAGTGTGTGAGGGGGAAGTGGGGGGAGGAAGAGAAGCTTCACACTGAGTCTGTCACAGGAACTCAGTGAGGCTGTAGTGTGACTCCACATGTGACATCTGTAATCAGGAACAGTTCCTAGTGCTCCCATGCTAGAGAGGTGAGGATATGGATCTTCTCCCCCCCCCTCAATGTCCCATCTTCTCTCTCTCCCCTCCCCCATGTCACATCTTCTTGTGTGTTGGCTGTTGCACTCCTTACTTATTAGTGGCTGGCCGTGCCTCTCAAGTGTGCTTCTGCATTTTAGCCCTGCCCCTGGACTTCAATGGGCAGGGCCTGCGTGAGGTCATGTGATTGGGCTGCTCAACCTAAAATGCCCGGGCCTATTTTTTGTCCCAGTATGGCCCTGCCTGGCAATGTGTTCCTCGCGGCTGCCTGAACTGTGGGGCTGTGAGAAGCAAAGTCTCACTCCCCGCCTCCGCCTCTGAACCCGCCCAGGTACTCGCCTACAGCACCGAGCGTTCTTCTGTCATGCCCTCCCACCCTGGCGGGAGACTTGAGGAGAACAGGAGACACAATCTGCATTCTACATCATTTATTATTAGGTAAACTTCTACTTTGCCCTACCTGTGCTGCTAAGTTTAATTGGACCAATAATACTAATGTTAATTATAAACTTGCCTGGGCTCCTTTTTAAAAACCTATTAAATTATCTGGCTATTTGTCTAGGTGTCCAGGTTAGGGTTGCACAAGTCCGGTTTTCACCCGGACAGTATATTTTTTGACTAAAACGGATGTCTACAATTAGTAAAATTCCCCAATCACATATTTTTTTATGGGGACGGATTTGTATACAGCACTTCATTAGATTTTTTTTATTATACAAATTTTATCTTTTTGTAGACTTGAAGTCTTGAACAAAGAAAATGAGTACAGCAAAAAAAGCAAAAACAGATAGTGGAAGACCATTCCAAGAGGCCTGGACAGAGACATATGGAGTGATTGAACGCAGTGGGAAAGCATTGTGTATTATGTGTAATGAAAGTGTTGTGTCTCGCACATCAAGTGTCAAACGTCACTTTGAGACCAACCATAACAGTGTTGCTGAACTTGGTTAGCTCAAAGAAAAGAGTTCCTTGTAGGAAAATTAAAGAAATATCACTCCCAGTCTCTTAGTTTTAGCAACTATCTTTCAAAAACTAATCATCTTACAGTTGCCAGCTTTCAAATTTCACTGTGCATGGCAAAACATGGTAAGCCCCTCTCTGATGGAGATTTTATCGAAAAGGCAATTTTGGCTGGGAGTAATTCACTCTTCCATGATTTCCAAAACAAGGATAAAATTGTGCAGCGCATCTCTGAGATGCCGCTAAGCAGAAATACTGCAAAAGATAGGGTTCTGCGAATGGCTGCTGATGTTAGTCAACAGCTTACCTGCGACTTACAAAAAGCACCCTTCTACTCCATGTGCTTGGATGAAAGTACAGATATTACTAACCATGCAAGACTAGCGCTCATTTTGCGTTATGCTACTGGTGACATCATGAGAGAAGAGCTGGTAAAACTGCTGTCTTTGCCTGGAAGAACACAAGGGATAGATATCCACAATGCTGTGATGGAGGCTTTTTTATCACTAGACATAAGTCCAGAAAAAGTGGTTTCAGTTACTAGCGATGGAGCACCTAGCATGGTGGGGACAACATCAAGATTCATTCATTTCTTTGCTAAGGAAGCAAAACATCCACTGATTCAATTTCACTGCATAATACATCAAGAGGCTCTCTGCGCCAAAGAAAGCAGCAAAAAACTTGACGATGTCCTCAAAGATGTAACAAAAATGGTGAACTTCATCATGGCGCATGCTCTTAATTTTTGACAATTTCAAGCCCTTCTTGATGAGGTTCAGGCACAATATAACACTTTACTGATGTACAATAATGTCCGGTGGCTGAGCAGAGGACGAGTGTTAGAGAGATTTGTGGCCTGCTTGGAAGAAGTTAGGCTATTTATGAATGAAAAGGGGGAAGACTATCCTCAACTCACCAACATGGCCTGGCTTACCAACCTCATGTTCTTTACAGATTTTACTAACCACTTTAATGTACTAAACAAAAAATTACAAGGCATGGGAAAAACAGCAGAAAGCATGTTTAGTGACATCAAAGCTTTTGAGAGAAAATTGCATGTTTTTGAAAAAGACCTTGAGAGTGGACAGCTAAAATATTTTCCCAACCTAAAAATACATTTGGATAATTCTACAACATTTGTGGACAGTCATAAAAAACACCAGAAAATCCACAAAGCATATTCCACCATTGTAGCCGAAGCAAAGGAGAATTTTAGTAAAAGATTTTCTCAGTTCCGTAAGATGGAGACAACCCTTTCATTTATAACTTCCCCAGAAAAGTCCACATTTGAAGATCTTGATCTTTCCTGCTTACAGTGGTTGGATATTCAAAATTTGGAAATGGAGCTACTGGAATTTCAAGAAAGCTCTATCTGGAAAAGTAAATTCAATGACCTGCGTGCGGCTCTTGAACGTATTGAGTGTGAAAGGGTGACAAATGAAATCACTGCTAGCAGTTCTGAAAATGAAATCCTAAAAGTGTGGAATTCTCTGCCAGACAATTTTAAGTCCATGAAAGCACTTGGGATTGCTCTTCTTACTTTGTTTGGGTCATCCTATGCTTGTGAGCAGCTGTTTTCGGCTTTGAATCATATAAAATCTGATGCTAGAAACAGATTAACGGATGACATGAGTGCTGCATGTGTTGCTCTGAAATCAACGCACTATGAGCCAAGGATTGACAAGTTATCAGCATGCATGCAACAACAAAAATCACATTAATTTTTTTCAGAGCATGCCCAATGCATATGTTTACATGAAGCAGTGTTTTCAGTTTGCAGTTAAGACACTTTCTAAGTTATTTAAATATTATTTAAATATTATTTAAAAAAGGGACTTTACATGGCCCTGTTGTATTCCAATCTGGAATTTCCAATAAAAACAGTTGATTTAATTGAAAGCTCTTTTGTTTTCTTTACATCATATTATTAGAATGTAATGATTTAACTATTTTCAAATTTGATTGTAAATTTTAGAAAAAAACATGTATAGACTCTTTGGGAATACACACCGAGTCTTGACACAGTTAACAGTTTTAAGAAGTTTATCTTTTTTTTTACTCGGGATACATTTGACATGTTATGTGAATAATACATTTAAAATATATTGTGTAACTGAATCAAATTCTTCCTAAATTCATTAAATTGATTGAAATCATTAAAACATTATAAATTGCCAATAAATTGAAATGAAAACCAAAGGATTGTGAATCAAATTGATTCTCTGACAATACAAAGGTTCCAACCTTTAAAAATGATGTTACATAGTTCAGGCAACTTTATAAAGAGTTTTTAGATACTAAAATCTTGTTATTAAGGTTTAATTGACATGCTGGCACTTTGAAGAAATTCTTTGCTTTTGTGCGGCAGTTTGGGCACTCGGGCTCAAAAAGGTTAGCCATCACTGACCTAGAAGAATCCACATTAACCGCTAACACCCTAGCAGATTTCTTCAACTCCAAAATACAAAAACTAAGATCTTCGATAACTGCCCCAGCCATTCCCCACGAGTCCTTCCCAACCCTCCCCGACACCGACACATCAAAACCGGACCAAGGGTACAGAACGGACCTAAACTGGAACCACTTCTCACCCATTCACTGGCAAACCTTCAGCAAATACTATAACAAATATACTAACTCCTTCTGCAGACTAGACACCTGCCCCCCAAATGTCATGAAAAGGGCACCGACCCACTTCAAAGCCAATATGTTGGCTTGGGTAAACTTCTTACTATCCACAGGAAATTTCCCTCCTGAGCAAGGTCATATCACAATAACTCCTATTATAAAAAACACTAAAGAACCCTCCAACGCCCCGTCTAATTACAGACCCATCGCGAGCATCTCGCTATTCACCAAAAATAGCAGAAGGGGTGTAAACGCTGAACTCAACACATATCTGGAAAAATTAATATCCTAAATGAAAACCAATCGGGCTTTCGTTCGGACCACAGCACCGAAACCATTATAGCCTCCCTACTCGATCACCTGCACACACTCTTTAGCCAAGGCTCTAGCGCCCTGATCTTGCAACTTGACCTGAGCAGTGCCTTCGACTTTGTCGACCACACCATCCTCCTTGATTGCCTTGAACACATCGGCATCTCCGGCCAGGTCCTAAACTGGTTCCATGGGTTCCTAAAAAATAGATCATACAGGGTGTTCAAGAACGACTCTTACTCATATAGCTGGGAAAACTCCTGTGGTGTCCCACAGGGTTCCCCTCTGTCCCCCACCCTGTTTAACGTCTACCTCGCCTCCCTGGGAAACCTCCTCCAAAGCTCCAAGCGCAAATCCTTCATCTACGCAGACGACATTATAATAGTCGTCCCACTAACCAATTTCACCCCAGAGTTGCTCTCCTCACTCTCAAGCTTACTTAATCAGATAGAACTCTGGATGTTATCCTTCAGATTAAAATTAAATCCCGACAAAACTAAATTCTTCCTAGCCACCCCCAATGACAAAATCGAAGACACCACAATTCAAGTGAACGGTTCAGCCTTCCCCCTTGAACAAACCTTAAAAATACTGGGAGTCACGCTAGACAAACATCTATCCCTAGAGAAACACACTGATATTACAGTCAGGAAAAGCATCTCAGTACTCTGGAAACTCCGCACCATAAAAAAACACTTTCATGACTCCTCTTTCCGACTGCTGGTACAATCCTCCATTCTCAGCATCCTGGACTACTGCAATATTATTTACTTGGGCGCCACAAAAAAAACCATCAGGAGACTAAAACTAATTCAAAACACCGCTGTCCGCCTTATATTTGGCCTGAATAAATGGGAAACATATCACCCCTTTCTATCTCAAACTTCATTGGCTACCGTTCGAATCCAGAGTCATATTCAAGTTTGCTTGCTTCTGCTACAAAACAGTACTCGGTTTATCCCCAACCTACCTCAACCCGCACTTCTACCTGAATTGCGACACTAATAACTCCCGCAGAATTCATCTGTTCGCCTTCCCCTCACTAAAACTATGTCACCTCAAAAGGTTCTTCGACAAAACCTTCGCTTTTCAAGCAGCTAAACTGAACCCATGGCTAGCCCAAATGGTGCTCGAGGCCCCCACCTACCTAGACTTCAGAAAGCTACTCAAAACTCACACGGACACAACCCCTGATACCCTGTCCTCTACAATGCACTGAAATCCCCTCTCTACAATGCACTGAAATCCCCTCTCTCTCCTTCTTACTGTAATATCCCTTCCCACTACCCTCAACCTTTTCTTCCCTTCTCCAGCTAACCTTAATGACATCATTCTATGTCAATTGTTCTTTATTGTTCGTGCACTATCTGTAAACTCTGATATGTTTATAATTTGATAAATTGCTGTGAACCGCCTAGAACTCCCTGGGTATGGCGGTATACAAGAAAATTAAAAAGAAAAAAAAAAGTATATAGGTTTTTATCTGTAAATAAGGGAAAAGATCTCTCATTTCTAATTGATATTGATCTTGAATATCTATAAAAGTTTTCACCTCCCCTTCTTCAACTAGTTGACCAAAATATACTAACCCTTTTTAAAAATTCCACCCTCCCTTCCTGGCATAAAATCCTTTGCATATAATATAGGATGTGAAAAGGAAACCTTTTTTCCCACCTAAAAGTTTTTTCCTAACACTTTTCCAAATTTTCAAAGAGCATTTACTAAAGGGATTATTTATAATTTTTTTGAATCATTTTCTCTCACTTATGGTAAATATTTCAAATCTCTTATACCTTTTCTCTCTTCTAACATTGCTTGTTCTATTTTCACCCAAAGCTTGGGAGAAGATGAATGCCATTCAAGTATTGCTCTCAGCTATGATGCTTTATAATAATACTCCAAAGAAGGTAACCCTAGTCCTCCTTCCGCCTTAAACTTAAACATTGCCAGTTTTCTGACCCTTGGGCTCTTCCCTCCCCTTATAAATCTAAGTATCATATTATTGCATTTTTGAAAATACTGTTTTGAGATTTCTATCGGTAGAACTTGGAAAAAATAAAGAAACCTAGGGAGAATCATCATCTTTACTACTTCCATATGTCCTAACCAATAAATGAACAACTTATTCCACCTATCTAAGTCTTTCTGGATGTCCTTCACTAATGGTATATAATTTTGCTGGAACAAAAGTGTCCAATTTGCTCCCAAAGTTATTCCCAAGTAGCGTATGGGACCCTTCACCCACTTCAAGGGTACTGATCTTTGAAAATTCCGTAATCCTCTCTGTTGATACAGAAATATTCATCACTTCCGTCTTATCTAAGTTAGCTTTAAACCCTGATAGTTGGCCATATTCACTCATAATTTCTTTAAGGGTAGTTAGAACCTTCTCTGATGCTTCAACAATAGCTAATATGTCATCTGCAAATAAAGGCAGCTTTTGCTCTTCACCGGCCACACTCTGGCCTTTTACCTGTTGAGACTGTCTAATTTTCTGTGCTAAGGGCTCAATGATTAATGCAAAAATCAAGGGGGATAACGGGTAACCCTGCTTTGTCCCTCTTTGAAGTTCAAATGTAGTGGAGTAAATTCCATTTATTTTAACACATGCTAGTGGGTTGTTATATAGTGTAAATATCGGTTCACGGAAGTTTCGCCCCCCACATTTCGCCCCCAGCAATTCGCCCCTCACATTTCGCCCCCCACATTTAGCCCCCGGAAGTTTCGCCCCCACACATTTCGCCCCCCGGATGTTTTGCCCCCACACATTTCGCCCCCGCACATTTCGCCCCTGCCTTTGAGGGGAAAAAGAAATCCGTCTCGGAGCGCGCCTGACTCGGAGCGCGCCTGACTTTTCGAAAGTGAAATGCTCATCACCCCCCCCCCTCCCGCGCAAATCCTTACCTCACGGGCCCTCAGTCCAGCTGCTGGTGTGCGCGAGCGAAGCCAAGGGGGGGAGGGAGTCGAAGTCTGGCCCCGCCCCCGGGCTTTCCCCTTTTTCGTCCGCGATCCGCTAGGACATGAAGGGGGATCGGGGCTTGGGCCAGAGCGAGACAGCGTCCCGCGAGCGTACGCCGCGCGCCTCCGACGAGCCGCAGGTCCGCCGAAAGGGAACATGAGCTTAGTTGCTGCCGTCTCACCTGTTTCACTGCCTGGGCCCCTCCGCGATCCCCGGTGGGGTGGGGGCTTTCTTGTGTGCTTTGCCGGGGCTGAGGGGGGGGAGGGAAATGGTGATCGTGTGCTCCCTGTCCTGAAGGCGGCGGTGGCTGCTGCTCCGCCTGCGAGTGCCCGCTTGGCAGCCTGCCATGGACGGCGGTGCTGCCGCCGGGGCGGGCTCCAGAGGGAATCGGTGCCTATGCTGACGGCGGTGCTGCCGCCGGGGCGGGCTCCAGAGGGAATCGGTGCCTATGCTGGAGCAGGAAGAGGGGTCTCCGTCCCCAGCCCCGTCTCCCCCGACCCCGCCGCTGTCCCCCTCTCCTGGGTCGAGGAAGCAGCACGGGGTGAAGAGGCATCACCACAAGCACAACCTAGTTTCGGGGGCCAGAGGGAGGGAGTGGGTGTTGTCATGGACGGCGGTGCTGCCGCCGGGGCGGGCTCCAGAGGGAATCGGTGCCTATGCTGGAGCAGGAAGAGGGGTCTCCGTCCCCAGCCCCGTCTCCCCCGACCCCGCCGCTGTCCCCCTCTCCTGGGTCGAGGAAGCAGCACGGGGTGAAGAGGCATCACCACAAGCACAACCTAGTTTCGGGGGCCAGAGGGAGGGAGTGGGTGTTGTCATGGACGGCGGTGCTGCCGCCGGGGCGGGCTCCAGAGGGAATCGGTGCCTATGCTGACGGCGGTGCTGCCGCCGGGGCGGGCTCCAGAGGGAATCGGTGCCTATGCTGGAGCAGGAAGAGGGGTCTCCGTCCCCAGCCCCGTCTCCCCCGACCCCGCCGCTGTCCCCCTCTCCTGGGTCGAGGAAGCAGCACGGGGTGAAGAGGCATCACCACAAGCACAACCTAGTTTCGGGGGCCAGAGGGAGGGAGTGGGTGTTGTCAGGACTAACATGGCAGAGGAAAGGCCCTGCCAGGGCTGGCCGAAAGCAGCCTGTTTACGGCACTGCCTCTGCTCACAGGCTGCCACTACTGCTTCGGGTAAGTGAGGGTAAGAGGCAGTGGGATTGTCAGGATCGGCGGCCGCTGCTGGGAAGGAACAGATGCTGGACCTACAATTGGGGGTGGGGTAGGGGAAAGATAAAGAGAGGAAAAGAATGACTCAGACCAGAAAGGGGAGGTGGGAAGGGAGACAAAGTTAGAGTGAGAGAGAGAGAACGGAGGAACGCTCAGGGGCGAAATGTGCAGTACACATAATCCAACGCTCAGGGGCGCAATGTGCGGGGGCGAAATGTGCGGGGGCGAAATGTGTGGGGGCAAAACATCCGGGGGGTGAAATGTGTGGGGGCGAAATGTGTGGGGGCGAAACATACCTGGGGGCGAAATGTGGGGGGCGAAATGTGAGGGGCGAATTGCTGGGGGCGAAATGTGGGGGGCGAACCTTCCGGATCCCGTAAATATCCAATCCCTATACCTTTTCCCAAAGCCCATATGTCCCAACTAGAGAGTTGCGCGGGGACAGAAATCCCACCCGTCCCCACCCGTCCCCGCCAAAATCCCACCCATCCCCACCCGTCCCCGTGAGGAATCCCTCCGTCCCCACCCGTCCCCGTGAGGAATCCCTCCGTCCCCACCCGTCCCCGCGAGGAATCCCCTCCGTCCCCACCCGTCCCCACGAGGAATCCCCTCCGTCCCCACCCGTCCCCGCGAGGAATCCCCTCCGTCACCATCCTTCCCTATAAACTTCAGAAATAGTTATTTTATTTAATTATGCTACTGAATTAAAGGCTCTGGTAGAGACCCATTTACAAATAAGCAAAGAGACTATTAATTTGGAAATATTAATTGGGAAGAATACATACTTTGTAAATGGGTTTCTACCAGAACCTCTAATGTAAATATAAAATATAAATACTCAGCTGATGAGAACCCACAAACTGTCAGCTGAGGACTTCCTTTGCAGTTGGCCTGGGGTCCCTTTTGCCAAGCTTGGCAGGCAGCAGTAGCGTCCCTGAGTCACAGATGCTGGCACCTCAGTGGCTCATGGATGCTGCCAGCGACTGCTGCGCTTGGTGGAGGGGAGTTCTGACCATCTCTAGAGGAGGTCCTCTGCTGGCGGTGCTTGGGGATCCCCACCAGTCACAGCAAGGGCCAACAAGTACTTCAACACTGTAGAAATAAAACCAGAAATGCATTTCCTTTTCTTTTGAACACAAAACAAAGATATCTGCCATATACATTTCCCAAGGCAGATGACTCTATGCAATGTCACCTCGGTAACAAAATACAAAAATAGACAAATACACCCCCTCCCTTTTTACTAAACCACAATAGTAGGTTTTAGCACAGGGAGTTACGCTGAATGCCTCGCGCTGCTCTCAATGCTCATAGGCTCCCTGCGCTAAAAAACAATATTGCGGTTTAGTAAAAGGGAGCCATAGTGCAAAATATAGACAGCAGATATAAATTCTCAAAACAGACACATTTTGATCACTAAATTGAAAATAAAATCATTTTTCCTACCTTTGCTGTTTGGTGATTTCATGAGTCTCTGGTTGCACTTTCTTCTTCTGACTGTGCATCCAATCTTTCTTCCTTTCTTTCAGCCTCCTGTATGTTTCCTCTCCTCCAGACCTCATTCTCTCCCCCAACTTTTTCTTTCTGTCTCCCTGTTCCCCCTTCTTTCTGTCTCTCTGTCTGCCCCCTTTCTTTCTTTCTCCGTGCCCTCCCCCAAGCCACTCGGTTTGCTGCCACCGCCATCGGGGAATAGTCCCCAAGCCACCGGTTTCCCAAGCTTTCCCTGCAGAAGCGTCGCGCTGACCAGCATTCCGCTCCCTGACGTCAATTCTGACGTAGGAGAGGAAGTTCCGGGCCAACAAGGCATTTCTCCTCATTCCATCCAGCCTGAGCCCCATCTCTCCTTGATCCAGCATTTCCCTTCTGTGTCTGTCAGAATTACCATTCCACCTATTTTCCAGCATCACCCTTCTTTGTGTCCATCTCACCTATATCCCTATCTCACCACTTTTTCAGAATCTTCATTTGTCTCTGTCCTTATCTTTACCCCATGTTCACCATTTGCCCTTTCAATGTCTTTATCTCCCCCCCCCCACTTTTTCAGCATTACTTCTATGTCTCTATTTCACCTCCTCTTCATGTCCCCTCTGTATCTCTATCCTTATTCAGAAGGTCCTGCTTACCCTTTCTCTTCTTTGTGTCACTATCTCCATTTTCAGCTTTCCCCCTTTTTCCTTTGTTAATGCACCCTGTAGCCAGAATCTTTCCACCCTCTCTCCACTCCGGCCCAGCCCAGTATGAAATATTTCCTTTTGTTTCTCTCCCCTCTCTCTTCTCCTCCCTCACCCACGAGTCCTGCATCTGGCCCTCTCCCTTCTACCTGCACCTGGCAACACCCCCCTGCTCCGCGGCTCTCTTAAGCAACTCGTCAGCAGCGGTGATCAAGACAAGCTGCCGACATCGAGGCCTTCCCTCTACGAGTCCCACCTTTGTGGAAAAAGGAAGTTGAAACAAGCGGGACTCGCAGAGGGTAGGCCCCGACGCCAGAAGCTTGTGTCGATCGTTGTTGCCGAAGAGAGCCGCAGGTAGAAGGGAGAGGGAGATAGGAAGGCTGTAGAAGCTCCGGAGCATGACACCGAACCCGGCCAGGATGATTTCTTTTTCAGGCTGCTGCTGCCGCTGCCATCCCCCACCCGAAATGACAAAAAAACAGCCTAATGCCCGCGTCGGGAAATAGCCATGCTGAGCAGTGAGCTCAGCACGTACACAGATGAAAGCCTTGCTTGCTGATTGGTCCGGCGGCACGGTGGGGCGGGGCCGCCGGACCAATCAGCAAGCAAGGCTTTCATCTGTGTACGTGCAGAGCTCACTGCTCAACATGGCTATTTCCCGACGCGACGCCAGACTTGCATCGCCAGAATTTAGGTAGGTTGTTTTCATCCCCGTGGGAGTCCCGTGGGCAAGGGGGCGTCCCCGTGGGAGTCCCGTGGGTCAGGGGGGCATCCCCGTGGGAGTCCCGTGGGCCAGGGGGCGTCCCCGTGGGAGTCCCGTGGGCCAGGGGGGGAACCCGCGGGATCCCCGCGGGACCCGCGGGATCCCCGCGATCCCCGTTCCCGTGCAGACCTCTAGTCCCAACACAGCATCCATAAACCTCCATTCAACTCAGTCAAAAGCTTTTTCTAACCCTATTTTCTCAATAGGATCCACTGTTCTCATTCTGTGGTTTTTGAGGCACAACATATACTTCTGGAACCTAACTTTTCTATTTTCCTATAGACCAGGGGCTCCCAAAAGGATTGACTCGCATCTTTGCATTCTCTCTGTTCCCCGATGCCACAACAGGCCAGCAGTGACTACAGAAGTGCCGGGCAAGCCAGCTCCCCCCCCGACGTCAGAATTGACATCAGGGGGAAGGCTGCTGGCCTGTTGCAGCATCTGGAAACAGGGAGAACTCGGCGACAATGGTGGTGATTTGGGGGCCTGTTCCCACACGTCAGCGGTGGCTTGGAGACCTGTTTCCAGATGACAACCTGGGTGGTGGCTTGGGGAGAAAAAAAGGGGAGACAGAAAGACAGGGAGGCAGAACGTGGAGACAGAAAGACAGACAGGGAGACAGAAAGACAGGGAGGAAGAACAGGGAGACAGAAAGAATGAAAGGGGGGCATGGAGACAGAAAGAATGAAAGGGGGGCATGGAGACAGAAAGAATGAAAGGTGAGAATGGAGACAGAAAGAAAGACAGCAGAGAGAAAGAAAGTAAGAAAGGGGGGCAGTGAGACAGAAAGGAAGAAAGGGGAGGGGGCAGGGAGAGAAGAAGGAAAAGGCGGAGGGAATGAAGTGTGTCAGTTGGCAGGAGGCAGGCGGGGAGAGAGGAAGAAAAAGTTGGACTCATGGAAGGACAGACATGTTGGTTCGGGAATGGAATGAGGTCTGGAGGAGACGAAGCATGCAGGAGGCAGAAAGGAGGGAAGAAGGAGGCATGCACAGTCAGAAGAAGAAAGTGCAACCAGAGACTCATGAAATCACCAGACAACAAAGGTAGGAAAAATTATTTTATTTTAAATTTAGTGATCAAAATGTGTCCATTTTGATAATTTATATCTGCTGTCTATATTTTGCACTATGGCCCCCTTTTACTAAACCGCAGTAGTGGATTTTAGCGCAGGGAGCCTATGAGCGTCGAGAGCAGCGCAAGGCATTCAGTGCAGCTCCCTGAGCTAAAAACTGCTATTGCGATTTATTAAAAAGGGAGGGGGTATATTTGTCTATTTTTGTATAGTTGTTACTGAGGTGACATTGCATATTTTAAAGTCATCTGCCTTTACCTCTTTGAACCCCCACCCAAATATAAATGATAATTAACATTTTCTATGTGTACAGTGTGCTTTTTAAAATTTTATTGTTGGCAGATCATTTTGACTTGGTCATTTTAAAAGTAGCTCGCAAGCCAAAAAAGTGTGGGCACCCCTGCTGTAGACTCAACATTTTGTTATTCATGATTTTATGGTTTGTGACCATTTTCGGGAACCATACTACTGCAAATTATGAGAATGGACTGTATTATCCCTCTTTTGATTCAGCTGCATTTGCTTCCTTTTGGAAACCCACATTGACTTCAAGGTTTGTTGTTCAATTTTCAAAATTTTGAATGTGAATGTCTGAACTTTTATCTCAAAATATTATATTGCTGAGTTCTGATCTCACTTGCTGTTCTAGAATTTTCCTGTTAGAGGAGTGAAATCCTAAGTGGGGTTTAATTATCAAGCAGCTTTTACATGGAATTCTCTGCCTCTCTATATTAGGCAATTATCTTTTTACAGTTCTTTAATTAAGCAGCTCAAGTCATACTTATTTCAGAAGTATCTTACTTAAGGTCCACAATTATTATAATTAAGGGTTTGTTATTGATTGAAATCTTTTGTTCTTCCCAGTGGTCTCTTTGTCATCCACTTTGGACTTTGACAGGGAGAAGATGGACTAGACATGCACAATATAAGATAAAGAATAGAATGTCTGTAAAATATGTTGCACTTATTTTTGGCTTTAAAATGAATAAAGATATATTTAAAAAAAGAATACAATGTCACTCCTAAGAATAGGCTTAATAGTTTAGGGGTTTTCAGCTTGGAGATGAGACAATTTAGAGCAGGGGTGCCCACACTTTTTTGGCTTGCGAGCTACTTTTAAAATGACCAAGTCAAACTGATCTATCAACAATAAAAATTTAAAAAACACAAAGCACACTGTACGCAGAGAAAATGTTAATTATCATTTATATTCGGGGTTTTTTTCAAAGAGGTCAAGGCAGATGACTTTAAAATATGCAATGTCACCTCAGTGACAACTATACAAAAATATACATATATATCCTCTCCCTTTTTACTAAACCGCAATAGCAGTTTTTAGCACAGGGAGCTACGCTGAATGCCCTGTGTTGTTCTCGATGCTCATGGGCTCCCTAAGTTAAAATCCGCAACTGCGGTTTAGTAAAAGGGGGCCATAGTGCAAAATATAGTCAGCAGATATAAATTATCAAAATTAACACTTTTTGATCACTAAATTTAAAATAAAATAGTTTTTCCTACCTTTGTTGTCTGGTGATTTCATGAGTCTCTGGTTGCACTTTCTTCTTCTAACTGTGCATGCAATATTTCTTCCCTCCTTTCTACCTCCTGCATGCTTCATCTCTTCCAGACCTCATTCTATTCCCCAACAAACATCTCTGTCCTTCTATGAGTCCAACTTTTTCTTCCTCTCTCTCCCTGCCTGCCCCCTGCTACCCGACACACTCAATTCCCTCCCCCTTTTCCTTCCTCTCTCCCTGCCCCCTCCCCTTTCTTTCTTTGTCTCCCTGCCCGCTTTCTTTCTATTGTCTCCCCGTTCTGCCTCTCTGTCTTTTTGTCACCGTCTGTCTTTCTGTTTCCCCATTCTGCCTCTCTGTCTCCCTTTTTTTTTTCCCCCCAAGCCACCACCGTGGCTATCGTCTGTAAATAGGCCCCTAAACCACTGCCGATGTCTGGAAACAAGCCCCCAAACCACCACTTCCATTGCCGCCGAGTTCTCCCTGTTTCCCGACGCCGCAGCCTTCCCTCTACGTCAATTCTGACGTCGGAGAGGGAGTTCCAGGCCAGCCAGGCAGTGATTGGCTGGCCCAGAACTTCCTCAGTTCTGACGTCGGGGGGGGGGGGGAGGCTAGCTTGCCTGGCACTTAAGTAGTTGCTGCTGGCCTGTTGCATCAGGAAACAGAGAGAACGCAAAGGCAATGCGAGTCTATCGCGGAGCCCGAGATGGGCTCTGTGATCGACTCGCGTTGCCTTTACGATTGACTGGTCGATCGCGATCGACCTTTTGGGTACCCCTGAGTTAGGGTTATGATTTATCTTGATAAAATCATGTGTACTATATAGAAGCTTTCAATAAACAATAATACATTAATAGAGAACAATTGTTTATTCTGAATAATAGGAACAGGGGCCATTCCAAGAAGACTAAAAAGTAGAGGATTTAAATCAGAATGAACAATTATTTTTAATCTTTTTCTGACAGTAAACAGTAGTCTCTAGAGTAGAGGATAACACGAGTACAGATTTTTCGCAGGATCTATTTCCATTCTTATCCCGTCCCCATGAGTTCTGTCCGTGTTCCATTCCTACAAGCTCAGTTCTCATCTGCACAACATAAGTGTTCGAGGCATATGCAAATGAGGACACAGCTTGAAGGGATGGAACAGGGACAGAACTTGCAGGAACGGGCAGAGATAGATCCCACAGGGAAGGGGACAAATTTGTCCCTGTGTCATTTTCTACTCTGCAGTTTGTCAGAGAAAGTGGTCAAGACCACTAGGATAATTGAGTTGAAATAAGGTTAGGATAAGTTTTGGAGGATGACTGTATAAAAAATATTAGCTAGTTAGTTGTGTTTTTCCTTGAATCTACAGATTGGTCTCTTGAGCATAGGATGCTGGGCTTCATAGGCTATTGGTCTGTTTCTGCAAGCTGAGCTAATTTAGCATTATTATAATAAGCATATTATATTTCACCTTGTTTGTGTTTTTCAGCATTGAGAGGCAGTTTAGAAAGGAGATTCAAATTAGAACTGATAAGTTCCATTCAAGATGTCTCATATTCCGCTAGTATTTTAGAATAGGAGCTGATGTAGTGCCTGATCTAAAATATATGGAGAAATTGATATTTATGTGCTGATTACATGTGGCATGAAGACCCATTTTAGAAAAATAAACTTCTTAAAAATTGGGCCAAAAAGGCACATTTATTTATTGTGGAATAGTAATATAAACATTTGTACATTAAAATAAACAGATGGAGGGGCATATTCGAAAGGAACGTATAAGTCCATTTTCGTCTAAGTCGCAAGACGTCCAAAGTAAAAAAAAACCAGCTTAGGACACATTTTCGAAAAATACGTCCAAATTTTTTTTTGTTTCGAAAATCGTCTAAGTATACGTCTGCCGATCTGATCGTCCAAGTCGCTAAATCATCCATCTTTTGTACCACATTTTCGTCCAACTTTTCGTCCAAGTCAAAAACGCCTAGAACAAGCCCTGTTGGACGTGGGAGAGGTCTGCAAAGTGATGGACTGAACACCCAGACATGGCACCTAAATAGTGTGGCTACCTTATAGGGCACTGATGTAAACTTCACAAAAAGGGTATCATCATCTCCCCGGGTTGGCTTCTTAGCTGTCTTATCTTAACTGAGGGACCGCATGCCTCTTTCGGGTGGGAAGGCACTTGCGCATGCGCGGTGCGGGCTAGCCAGAACTTTCTAAGTTGTTAGAGTGCAATTCACTCTAAAATGTCCGTACTGGGGCTCCTCAGTGCCGTCACCCATCAGTGAGAATATCTGCCTGTTGTCCCTGGATAACACCTGTTACGTTAAGTAACTGTGCTTTATCTCAATATTCTAACATCTTGGGTTACATAGTGTCTAATTCTTTCTAAAACATGCCCAGACCTCAGCCCCTTGTCATTTGTACATTTATTCAGTTTTAGACATGTATATACCAGATTTGTAAAATCAAAACTTAATGTTTATGCAAAATTAATGTTTACATCCTGGTTTTATGCATATCTAAAATGCAAATGATGCTTCTAAAATAAGCACCATTGTGTTTCATGTTTTCACTAAGCAACTATTTGTTGCTTTTGCTTGTATTTGTATTAATAACTTTGAAAATAAATTCAAGATTATACAAATGTGCTTGGAATATTGAGTTGAAATGTATGTGGTGAAAATAGTGATAGGTTTCATTATTTATCATTATTTGTACATTTTATGAACCTGTAAATAATTGCCCCAAATAGTATTTATATACACCATCATACAAAAAAAAGCATGTTAACACTATAGCAGGGAGAAGAAGCATGAGCAACATTGCCATCAGTATATTCCTAAGTAAACCTACCAAGCAGTGACCTAAAAGACTTCTCTGCCTGTTAACCTCAGAAAAATAAACCATGTTTTAATATTTTTCCTGAAGGATACTAGACTACATTCTTACCAAATCTCCAAGGACAGACTTCTACAATAGGGAACTGTGGTTCAAAAAGCATGTTCCTGCTGTGTCTCTCTTGCTTTTAGGGGCATCAAGTACCCTTGGCTAGAAAGAATATTAACTAGTTGGAAGGTACCAGTTGAACATATCTACCATAGGGATAGGGCAATAATTGTATAGAGTGCAGGAATTAACAATATAATTGAAGTATGATGAACACACAGAGAGCAACAGGTTGGCATACTTTAGTTCCTGAGCTTGCTTTCTGGTTTGTTATAAAATTAAAAAAGAAAACTCCCAGGTATTCTCCCTCTAAGAAAATAGTAATAAAAAGGCCTATGAATTTTACCCTTATTTTTTGAGTGTTTTGCTAGGGTGACAGATTCCCTTGTGCCTTTTGGATTTTATTCTATTTTTCTAGCTAATATAATTTTCTTTTTTTGCTTTTATGCACTATAAAAGGCAATGAGTTATCTTTTAGTGTGCAGGAGGAGGAAGATAGCTCATTGTCTTTTATTACAAGGCTCAGAGAATAGGATTATTAATGGCTTTGGCTTTGAAATGAGCTATTTAGTAAATGGGAGTCTTAGCTCTACCTTTGACCCTTTGTCTTAAAGGTTTGTGAGCAGATAGTATAAAAGAATACCTGTGTGTTTCCAGATGGCTGCTTGCCTGATACTCTCTAATATTTAGCTGTCACTCAAATATGAATGCCAGGGTAATTATAAGACTTTTCTTTTTATTAAATGAAGTAAAATATATCAACCGTTTCACTCTTTAATGGGAGACAAGAAGCGAAGGGCATCATATAAGTGATGTAGCAAAACCTTATTCTTAGCTCAGGTGGAGGGACAGGCTTGTAAGTTAGCCTAGGAACCTACAACTTGTTCCAGTTAAAAAAAAAAAAAAAGTGTTGTAGCGTAGAAGCTAGATTATCATTAATTCCTAAGCACAAAATGATCACACTGCTGCAGAAGCCAAAGAGGCCAATAAATTAGGAATATGAGTGTGTAGTGTGTCCAGGATTTGGTGGCTCTCCTGACTCCCCCACTTACCTCCTCTGCAGCTGATGCATTGCATCTTTGGATAGACTGGGAGCGGCAATGAGGGAAGCCAACTGCCGCCAGCCAGCCCTGGAAGCCACCTCTCTGCAGTTACTTCCTATTCTCACATACGTGGGACTTGCAGAAGTGCCTTCTGGGGCAGGCTGGCAGCAGCAGGCTTCCATCATTGCCACTGCCAGCCTACCTGGAGGGGAAATGCGATGGCTGGTGAGGAGGTAGGTGGGGGAGTCGTGGGCTGGAGAGAGAGGTCTGCAGATCTCAGGTTATGGGGTTTGAATTGGAGCAGGTGCGTGTTGGGATGCGGTTGGGTGAAGAGGGAGAGAGTGGCAGATGATGGCATGGGGAGGGGGAGAGCTGCAGTATTATGGGAAGGGGCAGCAGAGAGAAGAGAGAAAGATTGTTGCTAGGGTAGGGTGCAGGAGAAAGGGTAAAGAAAGAAGAGAAGCTGGGTGGGGGTAGAGTATGGGGATAGGCATAGAAGAATGGCCTTGGAAGCAAGGAAGAAAGCCTAGATAGGGTTGGAGCTGGGACTGAAAGGGTGATGAGATGCAATGGAGGACAGATGAGGGCCAAAAGGGCATCGAGAATGGGAAGGGGTTCTAAAGAAAAATGTGAAAGGTGGGGATGGGGGTGAGGGTGGGGATTGGGACTGAGATCGGTGGGGGCATGGCATGGTGGAGGTGGGGAGAGGTTGGGGTCAGGTATGGGTGGGACCAGGAGCGGGTCATATGTCCTCTTTTTTTTGTCTTCACAAATATGGTAAACTTATGAATGGGTGTCATGTGCAGTTCTGGTAATTGATTTTGAAAAGTTAGAAAGCACTAGATAAATGCAGAGGGCCAACAAATCAAGGATGCAAAATGTTTTTGAGGGCAGCAGAGTTGGTTGGTTTTTAGGAAAAGAAAAATATGTATGCTAATACATCATAAACATCACACCTGTTGCTAGTTTGAGAAGTGAAATTTCACTCATATAGTTTTCCCTGATTTTCCAAATATTTGAATAGAGTGTTATTAAAATTCACTGGAAAAGTACACATGGGAACCTGCATTTTTTAGGAGCTAGTATTGCTCATTTCTGTAGGCTTTTTTTCCCCCCAGAATGTACTTATGTTCTATGATTAATGTGCAATACTAGCTCCTAAAAAATGCAGGTTCCCATGTGTACTTTTCCAGTGATAATGAGAAACACTATTGTGTCATTACAAATGATGTACTGACAGTACCAAGTAGACTATGGGAACTCCCAAACTTTTAAGTGGTAGAAGAGCCCATGGTTTAAAGCTAGGATCCCAGCCCTGGAATCTGGTATTCAGAGGTTCAGTATTCACTCCATTTGCTATACCGCTTGAGTGTAGTTCATCAAAGTGGTATATATATTATAAAAGGAAAACCAGAAATGGAAATATAATTATACAGGACAAGAGACAGTATGCAGGAAAGAAGAACCATGCAGCCACCTATAGACACAGCATACCATACTCCTACCTCAGCAAGTCCTGTGGACTAATGGATAACAAGTAGGATTCAACCACCATATGCTTCATGGAAGAGTTGGGTCTTCATGTGCTCTCTAAACTTCTTAAAGTCTGTAAATGAAGGGACAAAGGGAGTGCATTCCAGAGAGTAGGTTCAACCACAGAAAACATTGAGTTTCTGAACTTAAGAAAAACATAACAAAAGCAAGGAACATGAAACAAATTTTGCTGAGAGGAACAAAGAGGGCGAACTGTGATGTATGGTATTAATAGTTGAGATAAAAATGTTGGTATGCCAGAAGAAATAATGGCATATATCAATGTAAGTAGGTTATAATGTATAGGATATTGAATGGGTAACCAGTGCTTGGCCTTCAATAGCAGAGTGACATGATCAAATCTGGTCATCCCTGTGATGACTTTGATAGCTATATTCTACACATACTGCAAATGCTTAGTTTCTTTCATCACTAAACCTGCAAACAAAGCATTACAGTAATGGTAGGTGTGTCAATACCAGAGAATCAATTATTATTCAAAGAGCTCTAGCAGTTAACAGATTATGAATAAAGCAAATCTGGCAGAACTTGAAAATAAATGTACCTATTACGTTTAAAATATGAGAGTGAAAAGTTAACTCAGAATCGGTAGTCACCCTCAAAATCCTCACAGTGTCTCATGCTTTCTTGAATTCAGACACAGTCTTTGTCTACCGGGAGACTTTTACGCATCTACCACCCTTTCTGTGAAAAAGTATTTCCTTAGGTTACTCCTGAACCTATCACCTCCTAACTTCATCCTATGCCTTCTCATTCCAGAGTTTCCTTTCAAATGAAAGAAATTTGCCTCATGTGCATTTATGCCACGTAGGTATTTAAACATCTCTGTCATATCAATTAATATAGGACACAGGTTTTGATGAGACATAGTACATTGTAAAACACAAATCTATAGTTGGAGTGGAGGGAGAGAAGGAAGACAAGAAGACTGAAGTGTAAACACCTTAGCAGAGAGAAATGTTGCAGAAAAAGTTGTATAAGGTATTGAAGCCTATGTGTTGCAATAGGTCCTCTAACAATTTGATATAATACTTTATATTTGGGGTTTAAGAACATAAGAAGTGCCTCCGCTGGGTCAGACCTGAGGTCCATCTTGCCCAGCAGTCTGCTCACATGGCGGTCCAAGACCTGTGCAGTAATCCTCTATCTATACCCCTCTATCCCTTTTTCCAACAGAAACTTGTCCAATCCCTTCTTGAACCCCAATACCGTACTCTGTCCTATCACACCCTCTGGAAGCGCATTCTAGGTGTCCACCACACATTGAATGAAGAAGAACTTCCTAGCATTTGTTTTGAAGCTATCCCTTTTCAACTTTTCTGAATGCCCTCTCATTCTTGTATTTTTTGAAAGTTTGAAGAATCTGTCCCTCTACACTTTCTCTATGCCCTTCATGATCTTATAGGTCTCTATCATATCCCCTCTAAGTCTCCTCTTTTCCAGGGAAAAGAGCCCGAGTTTCTCTAATCTCTCAGCGTATGAAAGGTTTTCCATACCTTTTATCAGACGTGTCGCTCTCTTTTGCACCCTCTCGAGTATCACCATATCCTTCTTAAGGTACGGCGACCAATATTGTATGCTTATTGTACCAATATTGTACGCTTGTTAGATTTGCTGTGAGCCTTCTTATAAATAGATGTTAAGTGTTTGTAAGCTGAATACAACGAAATTGTACATTGCTTCCACCAAGTGTGTTCAGAATGATGTAACTGATGCTTTAACAGCTGAAAGAGCTAATGTATCAATAGTGAGCTAATTCGTCCTAAAAATTTTGAATAGAGCTATTCCAAGTAAGAGCACTATTTAATGATGTCTTGAAAATTCAATATATTCTTTATTTCTAAAACATTGGTCCAAACCGGGTATAGAGAGGGCTCATTCAAAAGTAAAGGTTCTAGACTTTAAAAAAAAACCAACCTAACTTTGTTTGGATGGGGGATTACGTCAAGGAATTGTCTGGATGAGAATGTCTGGAAGAAATAGAAATGAGGTGGGCAAAACTGAAAGGAATTATTGTAAGGGCAACAAATCTTTTTGTGAGGTAAGTAAAAGTAAGAGGAAAGGAAGGCCGCTTTGATTCTCAAAAGTAGTAGCTAAGAAGGTAAGGAATAAACTACAAAAGATCGCAGAAATAGGAAGACAAAAAAAATATCTGGAAAAGTTAAGAGAGGCTGGTTGAATAGTCAGGAAAGTAAAGATACAAATGGAAAAAAATAGCTGACACGGTAAAAGACAAGACAATTTTTAGAGACAAGACAATTTTTAGATAAGAACATAGGAACATAAGAATTGCCGCTGCTGGGTCAGACCAGTGCTCCATTGTGCCCAGCAGTCTGGTGATAGGAAGAAGTGCAAAAGTGGTATTGTGAGACTCAAATGGTTAGAGCTCTTCAGCTTGGAAAAGAAACGGCTGAGGGGAGATATAATTGAAGTCTACAAAATCCTGAGTACAAGTAGATCGATTTTTCACTTCGACAAAAATTGCAGACTAGGGACACTTGATGAAGTTACAGGGAAATACTTTTAAAACCAATAAGAGGAAATTTTTTTCACTCAGAGAATAGTTAAGCCCTGGAACGCATTGCCAGAGGTTGTGATAAAAGCAGATAGCATAGCTGGTTTTAAGAAAGGTCTGGACAAGTTCCTGGAGGAAAAGTCCATAGTCTGTTATTGAGAAAGACATGGGGGAAGCCACTGCTTGCTCTGGATCGGTAGCATAGAATATTGTTACTCCTTGGGTTTTGGCCAGGTACTAGTGACCTGGATTGGCCTCTGTGAGAACGGGCTACTGGGCTTGATGGATCATTGGTCTGACCTAGTAAGGCTATTCTTATGTACTTAATATTGAAGCTGAAAATAAAGAAAAGAAAACTTGAAAGGAAATGGAGGAAATCGGATGAAGATGAAGAAGCCAGAAAAACCTGGTTTAGAATCAATAGAATTTACTTCAAGAAGATAAGAAAAGAGAAAATTCCATTCAAAAAAGATCCTTGAAGCTGGAAATGCCACAAAAACCCTATACCAGGTAGTGTATTATTTGTTGGGGAAAGAAACAGAAAGAAATCACTAATAAATGTCCCCTAACAAGTAAAGAATTCAGCAATTTCTTCACAGAAAAAATATTGAGGCTACAGAAGGGCAATGGCCTAAATAACATATTAATAGAGAAAGAGACAGTGGAAATGGGAGACAATGGAAGAATTCGAACCTCTCACAGAGATCCAGGTGAAGAAACTTCTGAGAGGAGTGAAACCGGGCCCACCGTCCCTTGATACATGCCTTATACACCCGACTAGAGCTCAAAAGCCCGGGACTCTCCTACATCATGGACCTTATTAATTACAGTCTGGATATATTCCACTTAAATGGAAACTCTCAATCATCAGGCCCATCCTGAAGAGTAAAAAAAAAAAAAAAAAAAAGACCTAGAAGATCCCTCTAACTACAGACCAGTATCCAACCAACCATGGATATCTAAATTAATAGACAAACTACCCTACCAACAAATATCAGCCTTTCTAGAAAACTCATCGAAGCTAGACCAGGACCAATCGGGGTTCAGAAGACACCTGAGCACAGAAACCGTGCTAGTAGCAGTACAGGACTTGGTCCTCAAACACAATGCAAAAGGCTGCTGGAGTTCCTGGATCTCTCAGCAGCCTTCGACCTAGTCTAACACGCATTGCTAAAATCAAGATGCATAGAATTGGGCCTCAAAGGAAAAGTCATGGCATGGATAGGGTCCTTTTTATCCAAAAGACTAGAAGGTAGAATGGCAGGGAACACAAGCAACTGGAAAGCAACAGATGTAGGGGTACTGCAGCGATTCACTATGTCACCTATGCTGTCCAACGTCTTCCTCCAACCACTGGAGAAATTCATTAGGAAACTGGGATGGGAATGCTACATCTATGCAGACAATGTCCAACTGATCATCCCGCTAAAGATCAGGACATGAAGACTAAATGGTGGATCAAGACAGGCCTAGAGAAAATCTTTGGATGGCTCCAAACAAATGGACTAGTAGCTAACAAGGATAAAATAGAGATACTAGGGTACAAACTCTAAAGGAGAGACAGGACATACAAGAAGGGTGGAGGAATAGCGATATATATAAAGGACTCCATTCCTTCAACCAGGATGGAAACAACAGTAAGGGCGGATGGCTTGGAATCACTATGGGTTAAGCTACCAGGAGGAAATGGTGCAGACATAAAATTGGGACTGTACTATCGCCCACCAGTACAACTGGAAGCAAACGACCAGGACCTGGAGGCTGAATTGAGGCAGGTATGCAAAAGCGGAAGTGTGGTGGTGATGGGGGATTTCAACTACCCTGGAATAGACTGGAGCATTGGACACTCAAACTGCACGAGAGAAACAAAATTCCTAGAGGCTGTGAGGGACTGTTTCATGGAACAGCTGGTCACGGAACCAATACGAGGAGATGCCACTCTTGACCTAATCCTCAACGGGCTAGGGGGACCAACAAAGGAGGTGGTAGTACTAGCGCTACTAGGAAACAGCGATCACAACATGATCTAATGCAAGCTAGAAATAGGAACATCAAAGGTGAAAAGAACCACAATGACAGCACTCAATTTTAGAAAAGGAAATTACGAGGCCATGAGGAAAATGGTGGGAAAGAAGCTCAGCAGCAGCTCAGGGAAGATGGAGACCGTAGAGGAAGCCTGGGCCCTACTCAAGGGCACGGTGCACGAAGCACAGAACCTGTACATCCCCAGGTTTAGGAAAGGGTGCAAAAAGAATTGAACAAAACAACCCAGCGTTGATAACAAATGCAGTGAAAAGGTGATAAGTGACAAGAAAACATCATTCAGAAAATGGAAAAAGGACCAAACCAAGTACAACCAGAAAGAGCACAAAAGGCACCAAAAGGAATGTCACCGAGTGGTTAGGAAAGCAAAAAGAGAATATGAGGAGAGACTGGTGGGGGAAGCAAGAAACTTCAAACCATTCTTCAGGTATGTGAAGGGGAAGCAACCGGCCAGGGAGGAAGTGGGACCATTAGACAATGGAGACAGGAAGGGAGTGGTAAAGGAGGAAAAAGAGATAGCTGACAGGTTAAACAAGTTCTTCTCGTCAGTCTTCACGAGAGAGGACACATCCAATATTCCAGAACCTGAGGAGATCATAAATGGAGACCAGGATGAAAAGCTGCTCCAACTAGAGGTAAGCCAAGAGGATGTCCTCCAACAGATAGACAGACTGAAGAGCGACAAATCACCAGGTCCAGACGGCATCCACCCAAGGGTACTAAAAGAACTGAGAAACGAAATAGCGGAAACACTTTGCCAAATATGTAACCTATCCTTAAAAACTGGGGAGATCCCGGAGGACTGGAAAATAGCAAATGTCACGTCCATCTTTAAGAAGGGATCAAGGGGTGACCCGGGAAACTACAGGCCGGTGAGCTTGACCTCGGTCCCGGGAAAGATGATGGAAGCACTGGTTAAGGACAGCATCTGCGAACACATAGAAAACAACAAGGCTTCTGCAAGGGAAGGTCGTGCCTCATGAACTTACTGTACTTCTTTGAGGGAATAAACATAGAAACATAGAAAAAAGCAGCAGAAAAGGGCTATAGCCCACCAAGTCTGCCCATTCCAAGTATCCCCTCCCCTGAATTTACTCCCTTAAAGATCCAAAGTGAGTATCCCATTTTCTCTTAAAATCTGTCATGCTGCTGGCCTTTATCACCTGGAGTGGGAGTCTGTTCCAATGATCCACTACTCTTTCGGTGAAGAAGTACTTCCTGGAGTCGCCATGAAACTTCCCTCCCCTGATTTTCAGCGGATGCCCTCTGGTGGTCGAGGGTCCCATGAGCCAGAAGATATCATCTTCTGACTCGATGCGTCCCGTAATGTACTTATCTAATCTAATCTAATCTAAACCTTAAGTTTATATACCGCATCATCTCCATGAGAATGGAGCTCGACACGGTTTACAAGAACTTAAAATAGTGGGTAGAGAAGAAGAAAAAGGATTACATGAACTTATGTGTAGAAGGGGGGGAAGGATAGAGCTACAATTTGCTGAAAAGCCAGGTTTTCAGTTGTTTGCGGAATAACTGAAGGGAGCTCATATGTTTCAATCATATCTCCCCGTTCTCTTCTTTCCTCAAGTGAGTACAGGCGCAATTTTTTAAATCTTTCTTCATACGTGAGATCCTTGAGCCCCAAGACCATCCTGGTGGCCGTTCGCTGAACCGACTCAATCCTCAGCATGTCCTTTCGGTAGTGTGGTCTCCAAAACTGAACACAGTACTCCAAGTGAGGCCTCACCATGGCTCTGTACAACGGCATCATAACTTCAGGTCTCCTGCTGACAAAACCTCTGTGGATACACCCCATCATTTGTCTTGCCCTGGAGGAAGCCTTCTCCACTTGATTGGCAACCTTCATGTCCTCACTAATGATCACCCCTAGGTCGCGTTCTGCCGTGGTCCTAACCAAGGTCTCACCATTTAGTACATAAGTTCTACGCGGGTTTCTCTTACCTAGGTGCATTATCTTGCATTGTTTAGCATTGAAGCCTAGCTGCCAAGTAGTTGACCATTGTTCCAGCAACAGTAGGTCGTGTGTCATATTATCAGATAATAAGCTTTTGCCTACTATGTTGCAAAGTTTGGCGTCGTCTGCGAACAGTGATACCCTTCCTCTAAGTCCTTGCGTCATATCTCTTATGAATAAGTTAAATAGAATCGGGCCCAGGACCGAGCCCTGCGGCACTCCACTGATCACATCTGATGCTTCAGATGGGGTACCGTTCACCACCACCTTCTGAAGTCTACCGCTCAGCCAATCCCCAACCTATGTAGTTAGAGTGTCTCCTAATCCTATCGATTTCAGTCAGATGGATAAAGGGGAATCCATAGACATCATTTACCTTGACTTTCAAAAAGCCTTCAACAAGGTACCTCACGAACGGCTGCTTAAGAAGCTGTGGAACCACGGGGTGCAAGGGGATGTCCACCGATGGATCAAAAACTGGCTGGCAGGCAGGAAACAGAGAGTTGGAGTAAAGGGCCATTACTCAGACTGGCAATGGGTCACGAGCGGAGTTCCACAGGGGTCGGTGCTGGGACCGCTCCTGTTCAATATATTTATTAACGACCTGGAGACGGGGACGAAATGTGAGGTTATTAAATTTGCGGATGACACCAAACTCTGCATCAGGGTTAGAACCACGGAAGACTGTGAAGACCTGCAAAGGGACCTAACGAGACTGGAAGAGTGGGCAAAAAAGTGGCAAATGAGCTTTAACATAGAGAAATGCAAGATCATGCATGTAGGGAAAAAGAACCCGATGTTCAGCTACAAAATGGGGGGATCATTGCTAGGGGTGAACAACCTTGAAAGAGTCCTGGGGGTGATGGTGGACAGTGTGCGACAGCTCAAAGAAAGTGAGCAGAATGTTGGGTATCATTAAAAAGGGTATCACGACCAGGATGAAAGAAGTCATCATGCCGCTGTATTGTGCAATGATGCGCCCACATCTGGAGTACTGTATCCAGTACTGGTTGTCGTACCTCAAGAAGGACATGACAGTACTTGAGGGAGTCCAGAGAAGAGCGACTAAACTGATGAAAGGTATGGAAAACTTTTCATACGCTGACAGGTTGGAAATGCTGTGGCTATTCTCCCTGGAAAAGCGGAGACTTAGAGGAGACATGATAGAAACCTTCAAAATCCTGAAGGGCATAGAGAAGGTTGACAGGGACAGATTCTTCAGACTGTGGGGAACCACAAGTACAAGGGGGCACTCGGAGAAATTGAAAGGGGACAGGTTTAGAACAAACGCTGGGAAGTTCTTTTTTACCCAGAGGGTGGTGGACACATGGAACGCGCTTCCGGAGGTTGTGATAGGCCAGAGCACAGTACAGGGGTTCAAGGATGGTTTCGATAGGTTTCTGAAGGATAAGGAGATTGAGGGGTAGAGATAGAAGTAGAGGTAGGTCATAGAAATTAGTCAGGGACCACTTCACAGGTCATGGGCCTGATGGGCCGCTGCGGGAGTGGACCGTTGGGCGCGATGGACCTCTGGTCTGACCCAGTGGAGGCAACTTCTTATGTTCTTATGTACTTCTAATTAACAAATGAGGAGGAAATAGCCTGAGATACCAAGTAACTCTGAACGGCAGTAGCATAAAATCATCCATGAAAGGAGTGAGGAACCTAGGAGTGTGGCTGAACCCAAACCTAGATATGACATTACAGATCAAACGCATCATGAAAAATGCTTATGGACTTAAACCCTACCTCACTCATCAAATGATGTCCAGTGTAATAATAACCCTAGTACTCTCAATCTTAGACTACTGCAATGCAATCCTGCTGGGAATTCCAAAGTATATGATCAGGCATGTTCAAATGGTACAAAATACAGTGGCAAGATTTCTGCTGGGAAAATTGAGGCAGACGAGTGCCACCCCACTACTGAAAGAGTTACATTGGCTCCCTATTGAAAGCAGGGCGAAATTCAAAATCTTGTTGTTGATGCACAAAATCATTCATCTCTCGGAGCCGCAATATCTAGTGGTCAAACAACATTACCATAACCAGCACACATGCTCAAGCCAAGAATGCCTGTTGGAAATACTCTCCTTCAGAGACATCAGATACAAAAGTGTTTGGACAAGAATTTTCTCACTGATGGCTCTGAGGTGATGGAACTCCTTTCCAAAGGAATTAAAACTATGAGAAAAGGACACCAGAAAATTCAAGAAATGGATAAAGACCATCCTCTTCACAGACCACTTTAACTAATAAAGCAACATAGAGGAGATAGCTGGCTAGTCCTCATTAGGAATACAACATAGAACAAGATACAGGTATTGTGTGCAAATAAGTAGGATTTAGTATGAACATAGTACATGATACTACCATGTTTCCCTGAAAATAAGACCTACCCCGAAATTAAGCCCTAGCAGGATTTTCGGGGTAGGTCTTAATATAAGCCCTACCCAAAAATAAGCCCTAGTCCCAGGATTCACCAGCAGTTCCCCTTCCCTCCCTCCCATCCCTTGTGCAGCAAGACCCTTGCCCAGCTTCTATCCTTCCCTCGTGCAGCAGGACCCTTGCCCAGCTTCTTTTCTTCCCTCCCTCCTACCCCTCATGCAGCAGATCCCTTGCCCAGCTTTCCTTCCCTTCCATCCCTTTTGCAGCAGAACCCTTGAGTGAGCATCCCCCCCAAGCACCCACTGCCGAATCCCCATCCTTCACTCCCTTCCATCTGAACCCTGCCGACTGCAAGCGAGTCCTAGTACATACCTCCCTAAGCAGTGTTGGGCCGGCAGCACTCTAAACAGGCTGCTTCGGCCTTGTCCACCCATGAATTCACTCTGCCGCGTTACTGCTGGATAAGCATTTAATCAAATACTTTGAATAAACAATATTAGCATTTTCCTTTTTAAAAAAATTCTTTCTAACTTTTTAAAATTATAGTTGTGCTTAATGTTTGTTGGTCTTCTGTAGTTAATGCCTGCTAAAGTACAACTTTTTGAGTGGAGAGTTTATGTATGAAAATATTCAAAACGTAGGAGACATATGAAGATAAATGACCAAGGAATGTTTTGTAACCCTTGAGGAATAGATTTTCATCTAATGTGTAAAATGTTGTATAATCTCTGCATATTGAAGTAGTAATCTGATGGATGTAGCTAATGCTGCCTGAGGATTTAATAAAGCAGCATCACTGCTGGGTTTATGTTTATAGATAATGGATCAAATTTTCACAGATTGTCAGCACAGAAACATTGCAGTAGGCATGTTGCAAAGACATTACCGAGATGTGCAACAGCTAAGCAAAATCATGAAAAGTCATCATTGTATGTGGCTTGTAAATGGTGATGCAGTTCATTGCCTACCCTACAGTAGTCCATTACATGACAAGACTGGATTCTGTCTTGAGAATGACATCATTAGATTTCGTCTGGTTTATATGGTGATAAACAGTCTTTAAATTCATCTCCTTCTTTGTGCTTTTCTTCTTATCTTAGTGTGTGATTTTTTTTGATCTTAAGAGTTGCCTATTCAGGAAATACTACAAAGATATCCATATCCATAATGCTAATTTAACCATGCCAAAACATTTAAAAATCAAATGTTTTGAATTCAGAGTTAACCCGCTGTAAAAAAGGTTAAAATATCAGACTATTTATTAAATAAATGCCATTTCTTTGGCATGCTGAAGGATTTTATTTTGGGGTTAATCAATACCACTTGTCATTCAGCAAACCTGGGATTTTATATAAAGTGACAATACTTCTATCTATTGCAGCTATTTGGCCATCCCTGAGAGGACTTAAGACATGCATGTTTTGAAAAACACTGTATATTTATTAATATATGGAGTAGAAACTGAGCACAGATAAGAACTGTAATGATTGGCTGTACTTGGAGTGGCAACTTATGTCCCCATTACGATTATTTCATGTGTTGAGTATAAAGTTACCTAGTTATATTTGATACTTGGAAAACCTTGAAATTTATTAACAAATTAACGAAGATTCAATAGAGAGATCTACTTATCAGTCCTTATGGTTGAACTCCAAGATTCAAGTTGGCGAGTCTAAAGTTGCCTGGAAGCATTGGATGCAGGCGGGTATACGCACATTAGATGATGTTTTGTCAAATGATAAAATGCTTGACTTTTCACGACTGCAACAATTATTCGGTATTTCAAGATCTCAAAATTATAAATGGTTGCAGTTGAAGCAAGACATTCAGAAGGGGGTTCCCTGAATGGTGGAATCTTAAAAATTATTATAGCCTGCAGGCCCTATGCTTCCAAACAGATTTGTTGGCTGCCCGGTGGTATAAATTGATATCTGAATTCTTGAATGAAAAACCAAAATCTAGTCTTAGGGAAATTTGGAGCATTGAGATAAAGCAGTACATTTCTGCGTCTCGATGGCCATGAATTTGGTCTTGGAGGATGAGATGTACAGCATCAGCATCTATGAGACAAACATGGTTTTTCTTGTTACATAGATCTTTTTGGACCCCTGTTAGGTTGCACAAGTTAGACAGTTCTAAATCTAATAGATGCTGGCACTGTCATCTGAAGTCACAAAAACCCGAAAATAATGGAAGGTGAAGAAAATCAGTACAAAAGCGAGAACCTCCCAAACCCCAAGAACTGTAACTAGACAAGGGGGAGAGATAAGAGCGGGAGCGGCAGAGCTACAAACCACAATCTATAAATAATGATTATAAATACACGGGAGAGCCCTCAGTCACACAGCCACCCACTGGAACTCCCAGTGGTGCAGGCTGTCACTTGGCTTACACCCAGAAGAGTGTTAACTGTGAAACATCCCCGGGCTCTACTCCGTGTTTTTTTGTGATAAAGTGCACCCAACAGTGCTAAGTGTGAAAAAAGATATAAATAAATAAAAAAAACACACTCTACCATTCACTACAATTGTCTCTATCCCTTGTCTAGGGGGCCAAAATATCAAACGTCCATGTCCAGCAAAGCAAAAAATACCAACAGGAAGTACTTAGCTTCTCCGTGGAAACAAACAGCCAGCAGAGATATTGTTCGTCCAACGGGACTCCGTTTCGGGGGTGCACACCCCCTTCTTCAGGAACGGCTGGACTGCGCTGTGACCATCCAAATCATCCGACACAGCATAGATTGACAGAGCGGGAAATGGCGCTGAACCGAACAGAACGCCTCCAATTTAAACTGCAGACACTGTGATGTAATTGGATAGAAAAACACATGATTCTCAGGGACCGCTGGGGAAGGGAATAACCCAGCCCTAAGCCAGCTGAGGTGGTAAACTGCTGAAAAAAAGCAGAAAGTTGTCATATTGCAAATCAGAACAACACATAAAAAAGTTTTAAAAGGCGTGTTGCCATTCAATATAATCATTGTGTCCAGTGGGAGCCAGCGCTTGGAGTTCAAAAATCCAATACTGCTCCCTCCGTTGTAACCACAATACTTTTGTCTCCCTGATAGTTCTCGTAGACCTGTTCAATAATAGACCAGCGTAAATCCTGAAAGGTATGGCCCAACTGGACACAGTGAGGCACCAACGGAGAGCTCATTGACTGGGTGTTTATACGTGAGCGGTGCTCAATAAGACGAGTCTTGATTTTTCTTTGAGTACGGCCCACGTATACCATGCAACAAGAGCATGTGATGACATATATCACCCACATGGATCTGCATGTGGAGACAGATTTAAGAGCATATGTTTTAAGAGTCTTAGGATGTTGCCATGTATTGCCCTCGATAGTGACTTTACAAAGATCACAGGTGTCACTACACTTTGAGTGTTGTCCCTCCTGAGTGCTGTGGTTGTGTTCAGCTGTATATCTAGAGTGAACCATGTAATATGCAATATTTTTAGCACGAGAGTATGCTATGCAGGGAGGTTCTTGAAAGATGGAATGAAGTTGAAGGATGTGCCAGTGCTTTTTGATGCTTTGAGCAACAGCTGCGGCTTGATCTGAAAAAGACAACACACAAATAGTTTTGACCTCTTTTTGAGGGGGAATCGAAGACAGCAACAGGGCCCGGTTGGCATTAAGGCTCTGTGATAAGCATTCTGAAGAACTCGATGCGGGTACCCTCGCTCTCTGAATCTATGATATAATTTCCGAGCTTGAATGCGGAACTCATCAGTGTCCGTGCATAGCCTCCGAACACGTAGGAACTGACTTATAGGCAGGGATTGTTTGAGCTTAGTGGGATGACAGCTAGTATAGCTCAAATAATTATTGACCTCTATAGATTTTCTGTAAACCGTGGTGGTTAAGGTGTGGTTGGACTTATAGACCCATACATCTAAGAAAGATATTTGATGTTGATCAGCTGTCATGGTAAATCTCAAATTGGTGTCCAAAGTATTAAGCCAGTCCACAAAATGAGCTAACAACTCTGGGGGGCCCATCCAAATACAAAAATCATCGTCAATAAATCTATACCAGACTTTAATATAAGAAAACCACTGAGATGGATACAGATGGGTTTCCTCAAATTGTGAAACGTATAGATTAGCGATGCTGGGGGCCGCTGCTGTGCCCATGGCCACACCATGTGTCTGGAGGAAAAACTGTTGGTCAAATTGAAAATAGTTGTGATTCAAAACCAACTGCGCTAGTTGAATAAGTAAGTCAGCTCTAATACGATCATGATGAATATCCTGCATGAAAATTCTGGAAATTATAGTGTCTCTTAGAGGCACGGTCTTGGAGCCTCTGTCCAAATTTATTGACTGGTTTCTTAAACCTCAGGTTATTAAAGCTAGGTCTTATCTTAAGGACACTACACACTTTTTGTCATGCATAGCACAGATCGCGGATATCCGTAATACTTACTTTTTAGTCACGATGGATTTGGAATCTTTATACTCCAATATACCACCAAATGCTGCTCTAGAATTAATTTCCAGAATTTGCTTTTGTTGTTTTATTATATGTTTATATACTTGTTTATTGCACTGTCAATATTTGGAAAATCAATAAAGTTTATAAAAAAAAAACAACCAACTGTAATGTTTCACCAAGGAAAAGACAAACTGCTTAAGAAGTGCTGTATACAGAGCAGTAAGCTGTTAACGACTCTCTGCTCTGTATACAGCACTTCTAGAGCAGTTTGTACTGCCCTGTTACTGAACTTCTCTCTCTCTACAAATCAGATTAGTTATTAGCCTTCTGGTCTCTGTCAGTACTTGGGTTCAAGGAGCATTTTTAGCCTGATATTTCTTATATTCTTCTTGGGGAGTTTTTATGAAGAGATTTGGATATCAAAAAAATAGCAGTGCCTTTTAACATAAATCATGTATTCAATATTACATGTTTAATGCACAGTGTTATGTACATTTAACAGCACTATAGAAATAAGTAGTATTTCTAATGCAATAGGTGTGTCATTCTGGATGGATGGGTAATAATATCCCAATGATTGTGAGTTCACTCCAGTTTTTGAATCCATCCTCCTTCACTAGAGGATTCTGCTGCCTCCTTCAATTTTTCCTTCTGCATTTGGACTAGAAGGAGTCTTTCAGGTCTGCTCTGTATATTTCTTTATAATTTTGTGAATTTTTGATGGCTTTCGGTGCTCAGAGCTCCCCTCATCAAGGGTTCAATTCTGCTTGCATGGAGGAAAAGCAAACTGAGGTCTGCAGCTGACAGGCCAATCCCTCTGTGGTACATGTTAGCCAGCCTGCAGAAACTTTTCTGGAGCACAGGGTCCATTCCCCTTGCAGCACTGCTTGCCTACTGCATTGCAGGGGCTTGAGCACAGGCTGTCAGGCATCTGTGGGAGGCTTAGCAGGGCAAGCTGCATTTTGCTTTCCCTTTCATGTCCTTTACAGGGGTTTGAGGCTTAGTCAGACACCGATCCAACAGGCAGCCCGAAGATTCAGCATAGGAGAGCGATCCGTTTGAGGCAGTGATTTCTTCTCCCAGATCCAGCTACCTTAGGAGCTTAGACAGACTGGAGTACATTTCTAGCACAGATCACAGGGTGTAAGGCTGTTATAGCCTATGAGGAAAATCCGGGGGGGAGGGAGGGGAGTCTTTAAAACCATTTTTTGCAGGTTTCTGCCTCTTCCCCATCTCCAAAATCACAGGGTTTTTTGTGGTGAGGGGGAGGGGGTTGTTTGTTTTAGTTAAGGCGTTTTGGTGCTGATTTTTTGGCACCAAAACTCTACCACTTAGGCCATCTTGGATTTCACAATTTTGTTATCATTTAAGACAGAAAAATGCTGCTTTTCTTAGCTTTTTGACCTCTTTCACTGTTTCAAAGTTCTGCACAAGCTTGCTAGGTCATACAAGTCTACAAGACATTAATTTGATTTTGGTTTGAAAAGTTTCGTGCTGCTTACTGTTTGATAGTCCTTTGCTGTTGAAACAGATTGCAGAAGACTGGCCTTTCAGAAGCATTCTATACTGGATTAAATTTCTTATATCTCCACTAATTCTAAGTCTTTTTATTACTTTGTTCTCATATAGCTTGCTGCCTCAGTCCAGGACTTTCTAAGTAGACATGTCCTATATTCTTCAGAAAACTAAACTTTAGCACACCAATACACATAATAATTTTCTGAAATATGCTTTATTGAACAAATATAGTAGATATACTCAGTTTTTAGATGTTTTGAATATTGCAGCTAGAGGCGAAGATTTGAACAACAGAAGCTTTGTGGTAGAGGTGAGAGAATAGTTAGACAATAAGGTATTCCACGTTCTAGAGATGAATTGTTCATGTGTGTGGTCAGCTTCAGGTAAAAAAAGACTGGTCTTTGTTTGGGTGAGTCACATGTGTTTTAAATGGAAGCAGGAGTATGCCTGACTCTGAGACAAAAGATTCTCAGGGAGCACCCATAAGCCTAGGGAAGTGAAGAGACCAAGAGGGATAGAGCTTGGCATTAGGTAGCAGAAAGAGGTCATACCTTTGCAGTCCCATCAGGGCAAAAGTTGTAGAGGTGAACAGGAAATAGAAGCAGTGAAACAAAGGATTCAAGCTTAGATGAGAGAATAAGGGAGGATGTCTTAGAAGAAAGACCACTAGAAACAAAGCTTATACAGGTAAGCAGGAGTGGTAGCAATACATATGAGACTACATTTCATACAATGCTTTGCTCACACTTGATAGTCGGAAATGACTGCAGTATTAAAGTTCTATGAAGTGAGAATAACATTAAACCTATCTTAGAGTTGTGTCATAAACTAGCATGAAGCTGCCAGGGGAAGAACAAATGCTGATTGACTCAGGCACTGACAAGAAAGTAAGGTGCCAGTAAAGGCTTTGACAACCATTAAAAAAAACCCAAAACATTCCCTCCCACTGATCCCTCCATCCATACTGCCCCCATTCCTTTCCTCCCTCCTGCTGAGCCCTTCCCAAATGCTGCCCCCAAGTCCCTGTACCTGTGATACCACTAAGATAGCATAGTTTTTTCACTGTTACCCGGGATTTATACATTATATCATTATCGGTCCAGAAAAAAGGTTTTAAACATGCTTTTTAAATTCGTTCTCAAGAGAGATTTAGAAATTCAAATTACTTGATCAAAATCCAGGTCAGTCAGGGGAATACTCCACAGAGTAGTTATTGCTGAAGGTTCATATATTATAACTCTCTGTAAAGGTCTTCATACATTTTGCTGACTTTTGTATTGTAAATATGGCACAATGCAACAATAGTATTCAAACAACAAAAGATACCCCTGTACTTTCACTAATCTCTTGTTGACTGAGATGTGCTCAGAACCATTGTCAGGTAGAAAGACCACAAACGGGGTCACTCTCCTAAATGCAGCTTCCTTAGTCTATCATTGCACAGCATACAGTCTTTAGAGATACCATCTCAATAAGCCATTACTGTTTGTTTCTTTGAAAAATATAAACTTTCTCAAATCCCTTTACTGGGTACGTAGCTGAGGTTGCTGAAATGATCTTCAAAAGCAAACAGTATTGATTTCTATTACTACTACGACTAAAAATTATTTCTATAGTGCTACCAGACGCACGCAGCACTGCACAGAGTCACAAAGAATAAGAAAACAGTCCCTGCTCAAAAGAGCTTACAATCTAAACAGGCAAGACAGACAAACAGGATATCATGGATACAGTTAAGGGGAACGGTTAATCAGCAGGCTGGGTTGGAGGGCAGAGGAATAGGGTTAAGGATTGAAAAAAAGGTGGGTTTTCAGTCTGCTTTTAAATAAGGGAAGGAGCTTGACAGACAAATTCAGGTAATTTATTCCAAGCATAGAGAGCAGCTAGATGAAAGGAACAAAGTCTGGAATTGGCAGTGGAGGAGAAGGGCGACGTTAAGAGTGACTTACCTGAGGAACAGAGTTCTCTGGTAGGTATATAAGGAGAGAAAAGCGAGAAGAGATATTGAAGAGCAGCAGAATGAACACACTTGTAGGTCAGCAATAAGATCTTGAACTGTATGCGATGGCAGATAGGGAGCCAGTGAAGTGACTTAAGAAGAGGGGTGACATGAGCGTAGCGAAGTTGGTAGAAGATGAGTCATGAAGCAGATTTTTGCACAGATTGCAAGGGGGAGAGACGACACTGCAGTATACCAGTTAGGAGTAGATTGCAGTAATCTAAGCGTGAGGTTACAAGAGCTTGCACAAGGGCTTGCACTCGGACTGACTGGCTTCCTCAGAAAACCCACAATTAACTTCTAATTGTAACACGTAGTCATCTTCTTCCTATAAACTAAAACACAGAAGAGTATAAGAAAGCAGCTTCAAACCTCAGTCTTCTCTCTCGCAACAATGCAACAATATGCATCCAGAAACTGTATAGGCATTTTCAATTGTCCTCAAAGGAAATAGAACATTCTACTGCCATTTGCTTCTGATAGGGGCCAGCACTAGTAGTTATGAGCTGCCCCCATTTCTTGTCCCTGATTGACAATCTCTTCACAGTGATACTTCCACTTATCAACCACTTTACCCTGACACCTATGATCGACAACTTCCCTGTCCTGAAGAATTTTTCCCATTATCCAAAGCAACTCCCACACTCCTGTAGGCTCCCCCATGCTTATGTGCCAACTCTCTGGGGATCTAGTGGGTTTAGGGCATTAGTGATCTCCAGTTGCTCCATCCCCTTGCCAGCATCAGGTTCAAGGTGGTGTCAATGACTCCCTAGCTTCCCTATGAAGCAGGGGTGTCAAAGTCCCTCCTTGAGGGCCGCAATCCAGTTGGGTTTTCAGGATTTCCCCAATGAATAAGCATGAGATCTATTTGCATGCACTGCTTTCATTGTATGCTAATAGATCTCATGCATATCCATTGGGGAAATCCTGAAAACCTGACTGGATTGCGGCCCTCAAGGATGGACTTTGACACCCCTGCTATAAAGTCATTGTGCACATTTCTTTCATGTGAGATATGATATTCAGCATTAAAGATTTTGGACACAAAAGAGTGATGCTTCTTCCATCTTACAGGAAGGTGAAGACCACCTGTTATCATGGCCCTCACCGATTGACCTCATAACAACCCAATATGCTGGTATAAGTAATATATATTTTATTAATAATCAATAACAGGTTACAAGAACAAATCTCTTCAGCATATAGAGCCGACATATTAATATATTTCAAGCGCTTGAGTATACCTGTGTGTCTGTCCTGCCTAAGCCATCAAACGACTGTTCTTTTATACATTTTTGACAGTCTGAGGCCACGTTGGTACATATTACGTGTTTGATTGTTATTGGACATACACAGCTTGTCATAATGGTCATTTTTCTTACCATTTCATTAATTGGACAAAATTTTACTTTCCTAAGTCATATTGCACATGATATCCTGTTACCAAAAGGTTCTAATCTAATTCCCAACATATGTCCTTTTAATATCAAGGTTCTTCAATTTTCTGAGCAAGGTCCGCCCATTCCTTTTTTGTACAGAAATTTTTTTTTAACTCTTTATTGATTTTTAATCAAAAACAGTGTCATACAAATGAAAGAACAGTAGGTATTACATACAATACACTAATATCTGTACAGGTAACATAGATATCATTCAATAATTTCAATTTCTTGCATATAATAATAGCACAATATATAACCTAATATATAATACAAATGAAGACTAAAGTTACCCAAATGTCGCTATCAATATTTACTCCCCTCTTTCCAACCCCCCCCCCCCCCCGGATGTATAAAGATAAATGAACCAAAGGAAAGATATGATAAATATACATTATTATATTTTTACTAATTTAGTCAATGGGCTCCAAACTTTATTAAATACCTCACTAAATCCCTTATACTCTGTGTTAATTTGTTCATATCTGTACATAGTGCACACATTCACCCATCAAAAGTATAACTTATTCTATCATGATTCTTCCAATTACTCATAATCAATTGAATGACTATCCTGTTAGGATCATAAATAGACGACTTATATTTATCTAGAGTGGGTTTCACATGTAAAATCGTTCCACAAATTATAGCCTCATATGATAGTGGAACATTTGAATCCAAAACTAGATTTATTTGTCCCCAAATTCTTTGATTAAAATATGTAGTAATTCCTTTCTGTGCTGGTAATTTTGTTCTCACAAATAGACTTCTCTATGATACTTCAGCAGTTGTTTGCTGGCTTCTGTATGAAGGATGGATTCCGCTTGGCTTGCTAATTTTAGCAGAGATAAGAGTTTGTGTAAACTATAATGTTTCAAAGTATTTTCAGGCCTGTAAAATGTATTGCCATTTTCCTATTATTCTGGGGATTTCATGGGGCTCTGTCTTTCACCTCCAGTTTCATGGAGGTCTTACTTTCTTCACCTGTACGCACCTGTACAGGCCTTTCTCCTCCCCCGTCCTCACAGGGAATTAAGGAGCACAGCTTTTATTTGATGCAAGCACATGTTACTGAACCACAGCTAAGTCAGGTTACCTATTAATAAACTGTTTTCATACTGTTCCTCTCAGCTTGTTCTGCTTTTTGCAGCTCAGATTTAAATTTGCCCATTTTATCCCAGTATGATTAAGCTTCATTGGTTACCAGTGGAATATCTGATTAGATACAAGGGTCTTGATGGTAGTATTTAGGATTACTGATAATTTTGCTGAGGGTTTTGTGTATGTACATATCAATCGTCTAGTTAGAGTGGGTTCATCAAATATATATTATGTGTTAGTTAAAACCCAGCCCACGTGTTTGAAAATGTTTTCATGTTTCACATAAAATTGTGAATGACTTGAGGGTGATCTCAGATCTGCAGGAATTCTAGAGTCTTTAAGACATACTGATGCCTCTTATTATAGTGTAGGCCTTTAAAAAATCTCAGTTTAATACATTATCCCAGTTATTATGATACATTATTATAAGGGGTTGGGAATTTTGTAGCCTGCTATGTTCTATATGTGTAACTGTTTGATAGCTGTTGAAGATTAAATGCAAGTATAAGTAAAAAAACTTTTTTTTTTTTGCTTAGCCAATGTATAGGTAGAAATAGAAAAAACTAATTGGAAATCCATTCATTTTCCTTTCTGGCTATGACATCATAAAATGATTACTACTGGTTTGATGTGAACAGCAGGGAGAACACAGCTTGATTTTTATAAGCCATTTTCTCTGTGCAGAAACAGAATGTGAAAACATTATTTTTGATTGGTAAGCTGAGCGGATGACCTGCAAGCCATGGAGCAGGCACCCATGTAAAAACCCCAAGGTCTCTCTCTTTATTCTTTTAATGACTTATAACAGTGAAGTGACACGTTCAAGTGAGAAGGGAGAAAGGCTGCACATCAGTCTGCTGTCAGGAATAATTCAATAAATTAGACGAAGTGATCTCTAGTTAGGGCATTGATAAAACTAGCTGTGCACATCATGAAGGCATACTGATGGAAACCTAGAGCAGAATACAGTTTTTTAATGTATTTGAAATCATGTTCAAGGCAACAGTCAGTAAGATGCCTTCATGCATTCTTGTGCACTAATATGCTTTCTTATTAATGAAAATGTCTAACGGAAAGATGCTTGGTGAGGAGAGAGTATTTCTTTTTCATGTTCTGGTCTCTGAATCCATGAGTGTTTTTTTCTGGATTTGAAACTGAGTAATTTTGTTTGATAAGGGCTATATAGAAAATCATTTATAATGCAGTACATTGCATGGTCTCTGCCATTCATGTTGAGGGTGAAATTTTTGTTTATTATTTAACATGTAAATCATGTGCATTCATTTAGATAATTCAGTTGCACATTGATTTGGTGTGATTTTAATAACGTGTCAGTTGCTGCTTTGATACAGTGGCTAGATTATTCAGTAGGCTCTTAACACAGGAATGAATAATATTTTTGGTTCAATGGTGTACAATATACCAAATATCGCATGAAATCTCATAGTATTAAAAAAAAAAAAAAGTTTAGATTGCGGTGTATTAATTTGATTAATTAGAAATTAGCTATTCAGGATTAGGGAAACTAAGACCCGGATTCTATAAATGGTGCCATTATTGGTGGCCACCTTATAAACAGCTGCTGATCACATGACGGTGCCCACATTTTTTGTTTTAAGTTGTTTTACAAAAATTTTAACTTAAGTTAGGTGCCTAAATTAAGGCATCATTTATAGAATATGGACCTAAATATTTACATTTGTGTACACTTTAGGGGTCTTAGTCATAAAAAAGGGTAGTAAAGAGTTTTAATGCATAAGGATATTTGTTAAAATTATGCTTTTGCTTAAATTAGTAGATAAGCTCAGATTTCATCTTTAAAGAATAAATCAAAATGGGACTCGTGGTTCCATAGAAATAAGTGCCTCCCCCAATAAAATAAGAATAATCCAATGTCTGTCTTCAGGAAAAGCAGTTATTGGACATTAGACATAACACTCAACAGCTCCCAATATATAACATCATTGAAGTTAACACCATCCAGTTTAATATAATACAGCTCAAAATTACCCTGACACCAGTGCTAAAACTTGTAAATTAGTAAGGGGCATTGTTCTCCCATGAAATAAGCAGCATAGCAGCAACAAATTTTCAAGATAATACCAGTTTCTTAAAGGGGCACCATTACTAATTCGGAAAAATGCTAATCTTGGGGCAATGTGGGATTAAGTGACTTGCCCAGGGTCACAAGGAGTGTGGGATTTTAATTCACAACCTCAGATGCTAGGATATATCTGATATTTTAACTTCTCCATGAGCTCTAGTGAAGCCTACCTGTGGCTTTGCCATCATATCGAGTAGATAATGCGCCAGCCTGTTCACTAACACCGCTTCCAACAACTTCGTTTCATAATATAATAATGAGATAGGTCGATAGAACTCTGTTTTAACAGGATCTTTCTTGGGCTTGGGAAATACTATGATCTGGGCCCTCTGCAAAGAATCAGACAACCTCTGCTGGTCAATGAATGCATTAAATAATGTTGTTAAAGTAGGCACTATACTATCTTCTAGTGGGTTATAAAACTCTTCCCTGTAGCCATCGGGGCCAATCACTTTACCCAGGGGGCTCTTTTGAATAGCTAAAGCAACTTCATCTTCCTCAATGGGAACACTCAAAGCCTGAGATGCAGATGAAGACAGTCGAGGGAGATCTAAACTGTCTAGGTATGCCTCTGGGGCTAAGATAATCTCATCATCCCTCTTATAAAGTATTTCAAAGAAACCGTTAAAGATATCTGAAATCTGTTTGAGTGAACTCGCTGACCTGTAGCTATCTGTAGCACCAGTACTCATCTAGGTCCTTTCCATTGCACTGTGAGTTTAGCTAATAACCTTCCTGCCTTACCCCCATGTTTATAAATCTGATGCTGATAATATAAAGCAGATTTTTTTGCCCACTCATGAAGTAATTCATTTAATCTAGCCTGTTGATTTGCCATAGAAGGGGGCAGCGCACCATATAGCTGACACAAGTGGACTAGATGCCGCTGCATCTGCTTAGTACTGACATAGGCAATTATTTCCCAATATAAAACTGGAGTGCTAAAGTAAGCCCTATTAACGTTTTGATACTCTGCTCATTTTTGTAGAAAATAGGGTGCAAAACCCATATCTGTATATAACTCTAAAGGAAACCTCCATGAGAGGAATATTGGGGAAGTTGCAATTCATACCACATTAGCACATGATCAGAAATCATGGTGGGCGCAAATACTGCCTCTGTGACGTAATGAAAGGACCCCTGATTTAATAAAAGATAGTCTAAGCATGACTCTAAAGCATGCATTCACGAATGATGGGTATAATCTTTGTCCATCGGATGCAAGACCCTCCCAATGTCCATTGCATCTAGTGCTGCACATAATGACAATCCCTTAATCGGGTCTGATTTTTCCTTGCAAGGCCTTATTATATATATTAGGTGCCTAGAGATTACATATCAGAAAGGAAACTTTATTAATCTGTACATGTGCTAAGCCTATTTTTATATTATATGCCTTTTTCAAACTATCCTTGGCTGCTGTCTCATTATTTTACTTCCCACTGCCTCTGAAGATTGAACCTGGGACATAAAAGATTACAATGTTCAGGGTGTTCAGTCCTATGAGACTGAGTTTCTGATCATCTTGTTATTTTTGCAGGCGGTTCTGGAGAAAAGTTTGGCTCTTAATTCCCTTCATTTTTAGATTGACCTTGGTGTTCCTGGCAGGTTAAGAGAAGCCCCCTTGACCTTTAATGTACTGTATATACTCAAATTTAAACCGAGATAACATTTCCCCCCTTTTTAGGGGAAAAATGTTAAGGAATATAAACCAAGGGTTTATAATCAAGTGCCACCCAGCTGTACACCCGCCACTCCTGAACCTAGCGCTGGACTCTCCTCAGGTCCACCTTAAATCCTGGTGGTCCAGTGATGTGGTGAGCCAAACTGGGGCAGGAGCTATCCCTCCCTCCCCTGAGGTAAGGTGTTGGCTCCTGTCCCAGCAGTCAGCTGGTTGTAGAATCACTGTGCTCCCCTTTCTTCCCTCCCTCCCTGCTGTAGAATCAATGTGTGCCCCTTCCTACTAGCTGTAGAATTAATGTGCACTCCCTCCCTTCCTCCTTGCTGTAGAATCAATATGCACTCTCTGCTGTAGAATCAATGCGCACTCCCCTCCCTGCTGTAGAATCAGCACGCCCCCCCCCTCTCCCTCCTGTAGAAGCACCATGCACCTCCCCTTTCTCCCTCAGAGAAAATGGTGGCCTCCCCCTAGGCCTTCCTTAATCACTGGTGGTCCAGCAGGGCAAGTCAGGGCAGGAGCGATCCTCTTACACTCACGCCTATGCAGTCTTGCTGAAAAAATGGCTGCCGTGAGTTCCCACAGCAATTTACAAGACTTGAAGAAGACTTGACACATTGATTCTACAGAAAGTATGGAGGGAGGGAAGAAAGGGACACGTGGTGATTCTGCAGGACTCAACACCTCATCTCGGGAGAGAGAGGGATCACTTCCTTTCCGACTTGGCTCACCATATCACTGGACCACCAGGATTTAAGGTGGACCTGAATATAAACAGAGACCCCCATTTTTGGGCCATCTTTTTGGCCCCAAAACCTGTTTTTATTTGTGTATATATGGTAGCTCCTCTATATCCAGTCATGGTACATGGGCTTGCTTGCATCTGAGATGTCGAAAGTTATGCTGTTGGTAGTTTCACTACCAGCAGGATCTCCCAAGGTGGACAGGTTTCAGTGAAGATGTCAGACTAATGATGTACCACCCACTTGGACAGCAACAGATGGACAGTGTTAGAGGTGGAAGATCGCATTTAATGCAGCAACGGTGACACTGAATTTATACTGCGCAGAAAAAAGGCTGGGCAATCTACTTCTGTATTCTGCCATGAAAACTTGATGATGTAAGATCATCAAGTCGCTAGGACTCGAACACGAATTGATGTCACCTAACATATATGGTAGATGTAGCACATTTCCATTCAGGGATCAAACACACCTGCCTCACACCCCTACCCTTTAGAGCTCACAAAGAATCTAAATTCAGTCGTAGCCATATCCTGAATAGACTCCAATTATAATCTGGTATACCTGTTTTACATCTACCCCCCCCCCCCCCCGTCTGTGTGCTGTAGTATTTCTATTGGTGGGGGAGGGAGGGAAGGGGGGGGTTCTTTCTGGGGGGTAGGGGTATTGATCATGACTGTGGAGGATATGAGTCCAGTCCTCTGCGATAGCTCGTTACTATTGTAAACCTTGTCTTATGCTTTTGTTGTACCTGTTGTTGTCACTGTTTAATAAAAAGATTTAAATATAATAAATTCAGTTTTGAGAGCTTTAGCAGGACCACCCTTTGAGTCATTGAAGAGGGTTTCCCTGCTTTATCTTTCCACAAAGTGGACTTTTTGATGGCAGTTTCTTCTGCCTGAGGATCTCGAACTTGCAGGTCCTTTTATGCTGGGATCCTTTTTTACTATTCAGATGGTTCCATGTTTTTTTGCGTCATTATGTCTTAAGTTGGTGGTTGTCTTTCATTTGTGTGAGTTATTTTACATTTCCAGTTTTCGGAGTTCCCCTTAGGTATGTGGAAGTCACTGGATAATTTACTTGCTTTTTGGAGGTCTATGCAATAGTCAAGTACAGCTAAATCTACCATTGCTTGCTCAGTTAAAACTGCAGTTGAGTCTGTTTACACCTCAGTTGTTAAATTGTTCTGGAAGGTCTCAGAGCATTCAATAAGATTTCAAATGATTTTGTTGGTGGAGGCCAGAACAACTTTGCCTGATAAGATTTGTAAAGTAGTGATGTGATCGATGCTTCATTCTTTTCTTTAGCACTATGGAATTGATGATGTGACCCAAGTACATAGCATTTTTGAGAGGGTAATTTTTTAGCCTTCTGACTCAAGAGATAAGCTTGAGAACATTCCATTGGTTTAGACTAGTCTAGCAGGATGATAAGGAAGGATACATTTTCTTCTCTGTTAATTTATTTTCATTGAGTCTGACTAGACCAGCTCAGTATCTCTCCCAAGATCTCAAACCTAAAATCAATAAATGCACCAAATACTGTTCTCCAGCTGTGTAGATTGTGATGATTTCAAGAGTACTTATTTGTCTAAGTGTCTCGGAGTGGATTCTTGATTCTCATTTTTTTGGGATTTTTTTTTTTTTAATATGATAATGTTTTGAGTTTTGGCATTTGTACTGAAGTGTTTCAGGCAGTTCCACTCTTTATAGGGGCGGTGTCACTGGAATAATCAAATTCTTTGCCTCTCATTTGCTAGTACGGGGATACAACTCTTTGGTTCATATTGATCTAGTGTGATTTAAGGAAAGGAAATTTATATATAAGAATTATTTTACTTTATTCTCGTAGAAGATAGATGACATAATCGTATTTGTGATGCTTGTTATGATAGCCATATTTTGGGTAAGTTGAAGTTTTTAAAAAATCTGTAAGCCTAATGCTTTGAAATAAGTCATTAGAATAATTTAAATGACTGTGCATGAGTATGTGTGTTAATATTCTGAGGTCCTCTGTCAGAGTGGCCAAACTGAAGAGATCAATTTCATTTTGGAAAAATCTTCACTAAAAGAGAAATGTGAAAAAGAAATGTGAGGTTGGTATCAAATGTAACTCCTAAAATCTTTATAATGTCTATGATGGGATAGTATTGAGTCTGAAGGAAGGTCTATGGCTATCATTTTTCCTGGAAAACAGAAGAGCTTTTAGTTTTCCCTAGATTGGATTTGTTTGTGGGAGTAGAGCCAATGGGTAATAGCTTCAAGTTTTTCGTTAATCAAGAACATAACAGATGTGTTGGCTAGATCTTGGGTTGGAAGACTTGAATGCCATCTGTCTGAATAAAGTCTGTTTTATTCTTTGGGATTTTGCCAGGTACTTGTGACCTGGGTTGGCCACTGTTGGAAAAAGGATCCTGGGCTTAATGAACCTTCGGTCTGCCCCAGTTTAGCAACACTTATGTTATGTCTGGATCAGAGGTATCAAGAGGATTTTAAAATGCAATAAAACACAGTACTTAGAGTATATTCTGATTTTACAGAACAGTATGGTCCTATGCAGATTATAGCAACAAGAAGCTAGAGCATTTCATAGTTTCATAGTATATTTAAATTTTGATTAAACGCTTATCCAAAGATATAAAGCATTGTACATAGTAATTTAAAATAGATGGGAGACAAACATTTTAGATAATTAAACATACGCCAACTAAACAAACATACTTATGACATGAAAACATTGGGGAAAAGAGGGAAGAACTACAATTTCTTAGGAAGAATACATAAAAAAATACAATAGGAAAGGGGAACAAATTAAATAGTGCGGAAGTAATTACGTATGTAAAAAATCATTTATAGGCATCTTTAAAAAGTAAGCATTTTAGGCTAGTTTTGAATTTCTGCAAATTTTGTTCAGCTCTGAGATATAGAGGGAGAGAGTTCCAAATTAAAGGGGCAGTGACTGAGAAAATGAGAGTACGACGAGTGCCGATTATCTTTAAGGATGGGACGTTAAGGGAATGTTGTGAGGCTGATCTTAAATTTCTAGGAATATGTAATTTTAAAGAAGTAAGCTTGCATTGTAATAAGAATAGCCATACTGGGTCAGGCCAGTGGTCCATCTAGCCCAGTTTCTGGTTTCCAACAGTGGCCAGTCCAGGCTTAGATACCCTATCAAGGGTATCTAAGCGGTTTTACAATCAGGTACTCAAGCATTTTCCCTATCTGTCCTGGTGGGCTAAACTAAAACTAAACTAAACCTTAAGTTTGTATATCGCATCATCTCCATAAAGATAAAGCTCGGCACAGTTTACAGCTAAATTCAATAAATGAGGGAAGGACATAATAAGAAATTAGAGGTTATGAAGAGGATAGCTGGCTTTACATTTTAAATAGATAGCTTTACACTTTGGAGAAAAGGCAGGTTTTCAGATGCTTTCGGAATAATTGGAATGAGCCTAGGTTCAGCAGCGGGGCAGGGAGGTTATTCCAAATCTCAGTGAATTTGAAGAAAAGGGATTTCCCTAATTTACCTGCATACATGATGCCTTTTAACGAGGGGAAAGATAGTTTGAGTTTGTGGGCGGATTTGGTAGTGTCAAGTCTCGAAGAATTCCAGGAAAGTGGAATTAGGGGAGGAAGAATGCCATGTAGGATCTTGAATATTAGGCAGGTACATTTAAAGTGAATCCTAGAAAACACCGAAAGCCAGTGAAGTTTTGACAGCAGCGGGGAAACATGGTCAAATTTGCTTTTTGTGAAGATCAACCTAGCCGCAGTGTTCTGGATCCGCTGAAGTCTTTGAAGATTTTTCTTGGTTAGAGTTAGAGATGGAATTACAATAATCCAGTCTGGAAAGAATGATCGATTGTATAAGGACAGCAAAATGTTGTTGGCGGAAGCAGGATCTCACTTTCTTCAACATGTAAAGACTAAAAAAACATTTTAAAAAAATGTTTTTTTAGTCTTTACAGAGAGTTGAGATGATCATTAAAGGAAAGTGTAGAGTCAATAATGATGCCCAAAACTTTGCTTGAGCATTCGATCTGCAGTGTGGGACCAGAAGGTAGTGGAATGAGCGTGGGTAACTGATCTAATTTTGGGCCAAGCCATAGTAGTTTTGATTTGGACTCATTCAGCTTCATTTGTACAGAGAAGGCCCAGGATTGAAGTTTCGTTATGCAAGCTGTTATATTTTCAGTGAGGTTAGTGAGATTCAAATCTATCTCGAGAAGGACAAGGATGTCATTTGCATATGTAAATAGAGTTTCAAAGGGAGATAGATGGAAGAATTTCAAAGAAGACATATAAATGTTAAAAAGAATAGGGGACAGAGGTGATCCCTGGGGAACACCGCATAGCGGACTCCAAACAGAAGACATGGTTCCATTCATGTTAACAGTGTAAGAGTGGGATTGTAAAAATTTTGAGAACCAGTCTAAGACTGTGGAATCAATGCCTATCTCAGAAAGTTGGTAAATTAGAATATCATGGTGGACAACATCAAAGGCCGCAGATAGATCAAATTGTAGTAGGATAGCAAACTTATTACAAGATTGAAGTTGTTGGATCTTTGAGATTAAAGAGGCCAGCAGGGATTCAGTGCTGAAATTGGGTCTAAAGCCATATTGGCAAGGTAATAGAATGGAGAATATCTCTAAGTGAGAGCTGATTGGATATAATAGCCTCGAGCATTTTGGTCAGGAGAGGAATATTTGCTATAGGACGATAGCTGGAAGGGGAGGATGGGTCTAGATCAACTTTTTTCAGTAGTGGGGTCAGGGCAATGTGTCCCATTTGTACGGAAAATAGGCCAGATAGTAAGACTAAGTTGATAATTCTGGGCTCACAATCTATCTAACGTACCTGGGGCTATGGAGGACTGAGTGACTTGCCCAGGGTCACAAGGAGCAGCATGGGGTTTGAACCCAGAGTGCTGAGGCTGTAGCTCCAACCACTGCACCACACACTCCTCACAGTACATCACAGAAACCCAAATAGTAGCAACATTCCATTCTAACAATCCAATGAAAGTGGTGGCTTCCCCCATGTCTGTGTCAAGGTCCTGCAGGACCTTGTCCAAGCCTTTCTTAAACTCAATTAAACTAAGTGCTGTTTTCACATCCTCTGCCAGCGAGTTCTAGAGCTTAACTATTCTTTGAATAAAAACATTTTCCTCTTATTTGTTTTAAAAGTATTCCCATGCAATTTCATTGAGTGTCCCTTGGTTTTTGTACTTTTTGAAAGGGTGAAAAATTATTTCACTCTTATCCGTTCTATACCACTCAGGATCTTGTAGAGCTCCACAGAGTCCTACTGGCCATACCTCTCCATATGCAAACTAGCATCCTTATAGCTTTTACCATCACCTTTTAAACCTGTTTGGCCATCTTAAGATCATCACATACAATTACACCCAAGTCCCACTCTTCTGTCATGCACATAAATTATTCACCCCCTAAACTGTACCATTCCTTCTGGTTTTTGCAGCCCAAATGCATTATCTTGCATTTCTTAGCATTAAATTTTAGCTGCCAAATTTCAGACCATTCTTCAAGCTTTGCCAGGTCTTTCTTCATGTTGTTCACACCTTCTGGTGTGTCTGCTCTATTGCAGATTTTGGTATCATCTGCAAAAAGGCGATTCTTACCCGACAACCCTTCAGCAATATCATTTATAAAAATGTTAAAAAGAACAGGCCCAAGAACAGAACCTTGATGCACACCACTGGTAGCATCCCTTTCCTCAGATCGATCTCCATTGATCACTACCCTCTGTCGCCTTCCATTCATCCAGTTCCTGACCCAACCCGTCATTTTGGGACCCATCCCAAGGGCACTCAGTTTATTTAATAGACGTCTGTGTGGAACACTGTCAAAGGCTTTGCTAAAATCTAAATATACCACATCTAGTGCACATCCTCTATCCAATTCTCTGGTCACCCAATCAAAGAAATTGATCAGATTTGTCTGACAAGACCTACCTCTAGTGATTCCATGTTGCCTCCGGTCCTGTAATCCACAGGATTCCAGAAACTTGAACATTCTCTGTTTTAAAAGCGTTTCCATTAATTTGCTTACCACAGAAGTCAGACTTACCAGCCTGTAATTCCCTACTTCTTCCTTACTTCCATTTTTGTGGAGAGGGACTACATCCGCCTTTCTCCCGTCCTTCGGTACCACTCCCGACTCTAGAGACTCATTGAAAAGGTCAGTTGGGGAGCTTCCAGAACTTCCCTAAGCTCCTTCAACATCCTCGGTTGTACACCATCCTGCCCCATCGCTTTGTCTACCTTTATTTTAACTAGTTCCTCACGAACACAACTTTTCCAGATATTTTTGCCTGTCTTCCCCTTTCTGCGATCTTTTGTAGTTTATGAAAACTAACTTCTTATTCCTTATCTTCTTAGCTACTACTTTTGAGAACCAAAGCGGCCTTCTTTTCTTCTTACTTAATTACTTTCTTGCCTCATAAAAAGTTTGCCACCCTTACAATCGCTCCATTCAGTTTTACCCACCGCATTTCCACTCCTTTCAGATGTTCCCACCCATTCAACAATTCCTTGACATAAACCCCCATCTGAACAAAATGAGCCCTCTATACCCATCTTAATATTAAACCGTACCATGCAGTTATCACTGGATGCCAGATGATTACCCACTGTAACATCAAAAACACTTTCCCCATTTGTAATCACTAAGTCCAGTATGACCCTGCGTGGAGTCCATTACCAACTGCTAGAACAGTTCTCCTTGTAGAGAATCCAGGATCTCCCTACTTTTAGAATACCCCGCAATATGGATACCCCTATCAACATCCGGCATTTTAAAATCACTTATTAGCGAGACGTTCTCTTTTTTAGATATATTCTGAATGTCTACTATTAAATCTCTATCTGCTTCTTCCATCTGTGTTGGAGGCCTCTATATCATACCAATGTAAACATATTCACCATTCCCTCTTTCCAAATTGATCCACAGTGTCTTTCTTGCCTTGCAGATCCTGCAATTGTATGGCTTTAATATGATCTTTAACATATACCGCTACTCCCCCCTCCTTTTCTTCCTACCCTGTCTTTCCTGAACAGATTGTAGCCCGGTATAACTACATCCCAGTCATGGTTCTCCGTGATTGCCACTATATCCAACTCCTCTTCTTCCATCACAGCTCTAGATCCAGAATCTTGTTTCCCATACTTCGAGCATTAGCATATACTGTTTTCCAGACATTGCCCCCTTTTCCTATCCGTGTAGAGCACAGGTGTCAAACTCAAGGCCTGCGGGCCAAATCTATCCCACCTGGTCATTTTATGCGTCCCGCAGTCCAATGCCCCCAGTGTTATCTTGTAGCAGGCTCCTTCCTCCTCACAGCCACAGTGTGCACGAAGCCGCATGCAGCGGCTCCTTGCGCATCCCACGCTTCATCCAGAAGCATTCCCTTTGACGTTGCAACGTCAGAGAGAAGGGTTCTGGTTTAGGCGCAGGACACACGAGGAGCCGTTGAACGCAGCTTCCTGCACACTGCGGCTGTGAGGTGGAGGGAGCTGGCCACATGATAACACTGGGGGCATTGAACCATGGGCCGCATAAAATGGTTAGGTTGGAGCTGGCCAGAAGGTAAGACACCCGCCGGAAGGAGGCACAGCATAGAGGAGTGGAGACAACAAAGGGAGGGGGAATGATTTTATTTTCAATTTAGTGTTTGAATTGTGTCAATTTTGAGAATTTTAACCTGTTGTCTTATCTTTTGCACTGCTCAGGAAAAAATACATTTATTTCTTTTTCTCTGGGGATTTTACTGCATGAAGAGTCTTGAATCTTAGGGTTTCTTTTTTACATATTAGTGCTTTTAGTTTTTGATCCCGTATTTGCATAGGGGGCAGGGTCTGGGCAGAGATTGGGCGGGATCTGGCACACGACTTAGTCTGTGTTTTGGATTTTGGCCTCTTAGAAACATAGAAACATAGAAATAGACGGCAGATAAAGACCACGGCCCATCTAGTCTGCCCACCCCAATGACCCTTAATGTGATTGAGTTTGATACCCCTGGTGTAGAGGTATTCAGTGATTTACTTACCTGAAGTCTTATAATCACCTGGGAGCTTTGATCACCCTGTGCCATCACTTCTAGTGTAAAGCCCTCTTCAGTAGATTAGTCAGCTTGCCAGAAAAGACACTTTTTCCATTCTTTAATAGATGCACATTATCCCTGCTCAGCAGCCCTTGGAAAATCATCCCATGGTCCAGGAAGCCAAAATGCTCTTGACGACATCATCCATGTAACCACACATTCATCTCCAGGATGCAAGCTTCTTTGCCCTGGCCTTTATCCTCGACAGGGAGGATGGATGAGAATACCACCTGCGCACCTGACTGCTTCACCTTCTCTCCCTGCACATCAGCAGCTAGTGTACTTTAATCAAGAGAAGGATAGCTGGAGCAAATTTCTTGGCTTTACAAAGTACTTTGTAGAGTCTGTAAGTGCCTTTGCAATCTATTTGAGCAACCTAATATATAAAACATTAGAATACTCCTGCTGAGTTGGTATAGAGGTTTGAACAATCATTTGGTGTTAGTTGTTCATCAGCCAACAGTAAAGTGGAAGAACCAAGTCTTAGATGCTTATCTTTAGATAGTGAGAGAGAGAACCCATTGTTCTACCCAAGCCATAGACTTTTGAATACCCCAAATAAAATTGTCCATATTTATGATCACTGGATTGGATAAACTAGTGTAATGAGCATATGTAGAAAAACTGACCACTGTGTCAATTTTCTCCCAAAGGCTTATTTATTTACTAGTGTTTAAGCCCGTTAAATTAATGGGTGCTAGAAAGCAGCCCCCTTTCCCTCTCCCCCTCCAGTTCCTCCCTAACTCTCTCTCCGTGGTCCCCCCTTCTGTCTTCCCCCCTAAGCAAAATGATCTCCCTCCCAGCACACCCCTTTCCCTGAAGCAGCCCCCTTTCCCTCTACCCCTCCAATTCCTCCCTGACAGTGTCTCCATGGCCCCCCTTCTGTCTCCCCCCAAGCAAAGCTATCTACCTCCCAGCACACCCCTCCCCCAAAGCAGACCCCTTTCCCTCTGCCCCTTCAGTTCCTCCCTGACAGTGTCTCCGTGGCCCCCCTTCTGTCTCCCCTCCCAAGCAAAGCTGTCTGCCTCCCAGCATACCCCTCCCCAAAGCAGACCCCTTTCCCTCTACCCCTCCAATTCCTCCCTGACTGTCTCTCCGTGGTCCCCCATTTTGTCTCCCCCCCAAGCAAAGCTATCAACCTCCCAGAAAACCCCTCCCCCAAAGCAGACCCCTTTCCCTCTACCCCTCCGATTCCTCCCTGATTGTCTCTCCGTGGCCCCCCATTTTGTCTCCCCCCCCAAGCAAAGCTATCTACCTCCCAGCAAACCCCTCCCCCAAAGCAGACCCCTTTCCCTCTGCCCCTCCAGTTCCTCCCTGACTGTCTCTCCTTGGCCCCCCCTTCTGTCTCCCCCGCCCCAAGCAAAGCTGTCTGCCTCCAAGCACACCCCTCCCCCAAAGCAGGCCCCTTTCCCTCTCCCGCTCCAGTTCCTCCCTGTCTCTCCATGGCCCCCCTTCTGTCTTTCCTCCCCTTAAGCAAAACGATCTGCCTCCCAGCACACCCCTCCCCCCGAAGCAGCCCCCTTTCCTCTCCTGTGAGAATGTTTACCTGCATGGGCCACCTGCAGCACCCTCCAGCCGTTCCTCTGAGCTCAAACTCCTTCACTCGCCTCATGCTTCACTTTTTTGAAGATGCGCGCCATCCCCGCGGTCTGGCCAGCTCCCCTAGTCCCTTGCCGCTGCCACCCCCTTCCCTTCCTGCGGTCGACAAACCTCTTGGCTCCAGCAGCGGCCGCAGCACTGTAAACACGCTGCTTTGCGGCCTTTACTGCCCCGATTTGCTCTGCTGCGTCTCTGATGATGTCATCAGGGACACGGAAGAGCAAATCAAGACAGTAGAGGCCACGAAGCAGCATGTTTACAGTGCTGCGGCCGCTGCTGGAGCCAAGAGGTTTGTAGACCGCGGGAAGGGAAGGGGATGGCGGCGGCAAGGGACTAAGGAAGCCGGCCAAACCGCGAGAAGGGAAAATCGGGTGGGAGGCTCAAAGGGGATTGGGGGGAGGGGCGAAGACGACGACGAAGACGAACTGAAAAGAACCCTAGGCGCGCATGCGCACTCCTGCAATGCCAAGGACCTACATCTCACAGATCAGGGAAAACAGAAGCACACAGTTGAGTGCGCATGCGTGGCTAGCGTTTTATTATATAGCATGTATTTTTTATACTGCTTTCCAAATGAATATCAAGGTGGTTTACAAAACAAAATTAGTTTTACCAGATAAAACTAAACATTGCAGCAGATGAATGGCAAAAACAATAAAAGGCAGAGGAATGAGTTGCACAACAATAAGTTTTCAAAACACTGTTTGACCAGAACATAAAGGGTAAGGTCAAATATTTATTTGTTTATTTTGTTTTCTATCCTGTTCTTACCAAAGAGCTCAGAATGAGTTATAGGTTGAAATACATAATATACAGTTAACAGATTACAATTTGCTATAGTTACATTACAAGTTTTATCCTAATTTGACACATCCTAAGGATTTAATACTAATATACATAGGGTTTAAAGTAGAGAATGACACAGTGACAAAATTCATCACCGTTCCCGATATCCGTGGGAAACTATCTTCATGTCATTCTTTAAGGAGAGAGGGAAGAATCAGAGTATGAATGGCCACAACCACTGACCCACAAGCTTTGCTTTGAAGAATGCTGGTGTAGAAGGACTGAGGTTGAAATAGACACTAGAAAATGACATGGGATTATTTCCCGCGGTTATCAGCAGGGATGGAAACGGTGATGAATTTTGTCACCGTGTCATTCTCTAGTTTAAAGGTTACAATTTGCCACAGTTACAGAGCAATACAAGTTTTATCCTAATTTGACACATCCAGGATACCAATATACATAATATACAGTTTACAGGATAAATTTGACATATTTACAGTGCAAGATTTATCAGTATAAGCTTTTACCTAATGTGACACATACCGAGGATCTAGTACCAGTATACAGTGATATTTCTTTGTAATATATTACCCTTAGGCAGGGGAGTTAGGCAAATATAAACTAAAACTTAATTTTATAGACTGGGTTCGGTTTACAATAATGTAAGTATAGTACATAAATATAAAAGAAGAATGAAATCTAGAATAGCTTAGTTTCCAAAGTGTTTAGTAAGAACATAAGAATTGCCACTGCTGGGTCAGACAAGTGGTCCATCATGCCTAGCGGTCTGCTCACGCAGTGGCCCTCTGGTCAAAGACCAGCGCCCTGACTGAGACTATCTCTATCCCTATCAGCGTAAGTCCTTGTTCAGCAGGAACTTGTCTAACTTTGTCTTGAATCCCTGGAGGGTGTTTTCCCCTATGACAAACTTCGGAAGAGTGTTCCAGTTTTCCACCACTCTCTGGGTGAAGAAGAACTTCCTTATGTTTGTACGGAATCTATCCCCTTTCAACTTTAGAGTGCCCTCTCGTTCTCTCCATCTTGGAGAGGGTGAACAACCTGTCCTTATCTACTAAATCTATCCCCTTCAGTACCTTGAATGTTTAGATCATGTCCCCTCTCAATCTCCTCTGTTCGAGGGAGAAGAGGCCCAGTTTCTCTAATTTTTCACTGTACGGCAGCTCCTCCAACCCCTTAACCATCTTAGTCACTCTTCTCTGGACCCTTTCGAGTAGTACCGTGTCCTTCTTCATGTACTGCAACCAGTTCTGGACGCAGTACTCCAGGTGAGGGCGCACCAAGGCCCGGTACAGAGCTTTCCGAAATAAAACAAAGAGACCTAGACTTCTAAGTGAAAGCAGTAACTCATTCCAGAGCTCAGTTAGTTTGAAAATGAAAGAATGGCTGAATCTCTTGAAAGTTCTATTTTTACCCCTAAGGGAAGGAAATATAAGTTTTAATTTATTGAACTCCTGTGTACATCCCAATCTAAAGGAACCAAAGTAATAAAAATGCCAAAGAGAATTTTAAATGCAATACAAACTGACTTAAATTGAACTGTAAGGTAAACTGGAAGCCAATGTAATTCCTTGAGCAATGGGGTTACATGATCGAATTTACTCTTACAAGAAAATGAGCTTGGCAGCAGTGCTCTGTATCAATTGAAGTCTCTGCAGACTGACCTTTGAGAGACCCGGGTACATTGAGTTGCAATAATCCAACCTTTACAAGATAATTGACTGAACCAATACAGAGAAGTGTTGCTGATGAAAGAGCACTCTCACTCTTCTCAGGATAAGGCGGTTAAAGAAACACTTTTTGACGAGAGAATTTAGCTGATCCTTAAATGTAAGAGATGAATCAATAACAGTATGTTTTTTGGCACCAACCTCATCCCATTGGCAAGGTTTGGTCTCCAAAATAGAACCCAATACTCTAATTGGGGCCTTACCAATGATTTGTACAGGGTTATTAACACTTTCTTTCTCTGCTGTTCGTACTAGAGAGCTGAACGGGGACGACGGGAATCCCGCGGGACCCGCGGGCATCCTGCGGGTTCCTCCTTCATGTCACGGGGATCCCGTGGTGACGCCCCCTAGGGTCATGGAAATCCCGTGGAGACGCTCCCTAGGGTCATGGGGTTTCTGCGGGGCTGGATGTACTCAGTCGCGCGGCTCCTCTTCTACCTACCTGCTCTGCTTGCAGCACAGAGCCGAACGGAAGTCTTCCCGATGTCAGCGCTGATGTCGGGAAGACTTCCGTTCGGCTCTCTGTGCTGCAGGCAGGGCAGGTAAGGAGAAGGAGAGTAGCCTCGCGGCTCAAGTGGCGTACCAAGGGAGGGGGCGGTCCGCCCCGGGTGCAGCACAGCCGGCCAGGCCCCCTTACTTTTGTGGCGCTTCCTCGACAACAGCCCCAGTCCGACAAACCTCCCTGCCCTGTAGCCACGAATCTAAATTACCTTCTTACAGCAGCTGTAAGAAGGTAATTTATATTTGTGGTTAAGGGCAGGGAAGTTTGTCGGACCGGGCCTGTTCTTTTGTCAGTTGGGCGGGGAAGCGCCACGAAGGTAAGGGGGCAGGGAGAGAGAAAGGGAGGAAAGGTGGAGTGGAGAGGAAAAGACGCTTAAGGGAAATGGGTAAAACTGAGGGGGGAGAAGGACGCTGAAAACACTGGGAAGACAAAGGGGTGGAGAAGGACGCTGAAAGGCCATGGGGAAGACAGAGGGGGAGAAGGACGCTGACAGGACATGGGGAAGATGGGGGGGAGAAGGACGCTGAAAGGAAATAGGGAAGAGAGAGTGGGGAGAAGACGCTGGCAGGGAAGAAGACAGAGATGCCAGACTATGGTGGAGCGGAGGGAAGAAGATGGGTTCCAGACCAATTTGGAAGGGGGGAGAAAGGGAGAGGCACAGTAACAGAGCAAATGGAAGACGCAGAAGGAAGAGAGACAGTGGATGGAAGGAATTGAATGAGAACATGAGGAAAGCAGAAACCAGGCAACAAAGGTAGGAAAATAATTCTATTTCTTTTTTTTTTTTTTTTGCTTCAGGATAAAGTAGTATATTAGTTGTGTTGATAAAAATTTATAAACATTAGAGGCTCTGGTAGAAAGCCGTTTACAAAGTATGTATTCTTCCCAATTAATATTTCCAAATTAATAGTCTTTTTGCTTATTTGTAAATGGGTTTCTACCAGGGCCTTTAATTCAGTAGCATAATTAAATGAAATAACTATTTCTGAAGTTTATAGGGACGGGCGGGGACGGAGGGGTTTCCTTGCGGGGACGGGCGGGGATGGAGGGGATTCCTCGCGGGGACGGGTGGGGACGGAGGGATTCACCACGGGGACGGGTGGGGATGGGTGGGATACCTCACGGGGACGGGTGGGGATGGGTGGGTCTTTGGCGGGGATGGGTGGGATTTCTGTCCCCGCGCAACTCTCTAGTTTGTACCTTTCTTTGCAGTCTAACATCTTTCTGTCTGTAGCCAGTGCTGTGTCATAGTGGTTTGCCAACCTCAAAATGAGCAAGTTATAATCAGGTACAACAGGATTTTTTCACTGCCCCAGGAATACTGTTCATCTAAGCTGTCATTTTTTAACTAGTGTGTTGTGAGCACCAGGAAGTGTGGGCCTGCCCACACAGCATTTTTAAAATTTATTTATAATGTAGCAGGCCACTCTCTTCTCTCCTCCCGCCAAAGATCCAGCACCTCACTCATCACTGCCTACTAGTGCTGCCTGATTCAGGAAAAAAAATTTCAATTCGATTCGATTCAGCCTACAGAATTGGCTTTTCGATTCGATTTTCCTGCCCAATTGGTTTTTTTTTTTAAACATCCTGGTGGGTTTATTTTATAGCCTTTTCACCCCCTTTGTCTTCACCTAGCCACACTGGCACTGTGGTGTAAACAAAAAAGACTTTTCCTCTCTCTCTTAAATCCTAGCCCATATTTGCAGTCTAACACCAGCTCTTGCAGGATACACGTTTCAAATCTGACAGATTGTAAATACAAAATGGAAAATAAAATTAGTTTTTCTACCTTTTTGTTGTCTGGTCATTATTCAAATCTTGTTGGTCCCAAGCTCTGGTTGTCTTCTGATAATTTGCTTGCCAGGGTCTCCTTCTTTCTTCTTTCTCCGTTCTAACCATCCATCTGCCATCTCTGTCCTCCCTTTCCATTTCCCTTTCCTCCTCCGGAGGTCTGGCATCTTTCTTTTTTATCGTCTCCATCCACACATCCACCTTTTCTTAACTATCCTTTCATCCAGCATCTCTCCCTCCTTCCCCACCACCCCAGGGTCCACCATCTCTCCTTTTCTTTTCCCAACTACCCTCCTATCCAGTATCTCTATCCCCCCCTCCACACCATACCTTCTGTCCAACTTCTCTCCCTTTCTGTTCCTTCCCTCCCTAAATCCCATTGTACCTCATCTCTCTCCCTCTCCTCTATTTTTAGACCCATTATTTCTTCCTCCCCCCCAAAGTCCGGCATATGCACGTCTCTTTGAACCCCCCTTCCCTCCCTCCATGTACTTCTACACCAGGGCCCCCCTCCCCTGAAGGTCTGTCCCCCCTGAAGGCCTGTCCCCCCTGAAGGCCTATGCCACCATCCCTGACCTGTTCCCCCTTTGAAGGCCTGTCCCCCCCCTTAAAGGCCTGTCCCCCCCTTGAAGGCCTGCACCACCCCAAGGCCTGTCCCACCCCCTGAAGGACTGCCCTCCCGAAAGACTATGCACTCCCCCCCCCCCCCGGGAAGGCCTCCGTGTTCCCCCTGGCCTCCCCGAACCGTTTACCTTATAGCTTCAGCCTGCAGTGAAGATTGCGGTTACAGCGTCTTTGCAAAATGCTTTGAGCTGTTTCCTCCGCCGCGATCCTGCCTCTAACATCAGAGGAGGGGTGGGACCGCAGCAGAGGAAACAGCTCAAAGCACTGCAAAGACGCTGTAACCGTGATCTTCGCTGCAGGCTGAAGCTATAAGGTAAACGGTTCGCGGAGGACAGGGGGAACACAGAGGCCTTACCGGGGGAGGGAGGGGGGAGTATTCCTTCGGGGAGGCCAGGAGGGAAGCCGGACAGCAGCACTTCTCTACTGACTCTCCCTCCTCACCCTCTAAAACAGCATCAGCGGCCAACCAGCAAGAGCAGCGCTGCCGCTCCTGCTTTAGGGGGCGAGGGGAGAGGGTCCGAATCGGGAAGCCGATTTTTAAAAAATTTAAATAGATTCAAATCGATTCATTTGAAGTGAATCGGTGAACTGATTCGAATCGTGAATCTGGCAGCACTACTGCCTACCCTCATATTTATATATTTGAAGAACCAAATTCTACCATTCCACTCCCCCCATGAGTCAACCACCTGTCCCCTGTGATCCCTTGTTCTGTGTTTAGTGAGAGTCTTTATGTGTTTTTATATGTGTTTGATGTGTGTGATTCTGTTTGCATGTAGTTTTGGTGTAGATCTCCTGTATCAGTCCTACTTAATTCTGTTTTACCAGTGTATTGGTGCTCTAGGACCCAGTGTAGTAGTGTAGTTCTGCTTATTCATAGGTAGGGCTGAATCATAGGAATTAATGCTACTGTTGACGGGAGTTTTTCAGGTTTTGTAGTTCACAGTGTGGTAGTGGAGACATTTAGATTGCTTTTACTTAGATGCTGTGAGAATCGGAATATACGGTATACAGTATTGTTAACAGTATAAGTTGCATGGTTGGAAAACAGAAAGAAATTTTGAAAATTCAGTATACAAGTCATTCCTTAGTATAAATCGCCCTTAACTGTGTGGTTTGCACATGGGCACACATGGTTGAACTGAACAAATAATGAAAAACAACAACAACAACAAAAAACCCAGTGTACGTCACATCTGGAAATGTGCACATAAAAATGCAACTTAAAGTCTGAAAAATGGATATTTCCTAATCTAACCAAGGTTACACAAGATCAGAGAAAGAATTTTCTAGCAATGAAGCAACAAGTGCTTTTACTTGATGCTAAATTTATGCTTAGATTTTCTTGTAAATGTTGCATAATCCATACCTCTAATAAGTATATTTTTTATGACCCTGATTAGCTAAATACTTTACTAGAAGCAAAGAAGTCTGAGCTACTTGAGCTATCTAGTAATGATAAATAGCTTGCATAAATTTGTTTTTGTCTTCCTTAAATTCCTCAGAATTATCTAGCTTTAAGGTTTATTTTCTTTTGGATCTCTTCCCATATATTGTGGACTGTTAAGCACTAGACATTTCCTATTTGAAGTGTGTGTATACCTTTCTTTCTTTCTTTTTTCATTGCTAAAATGTGCTTTGTTTATCAAGCGGATTTGCTTGAGTTGTAAAAATTAATTATGCATAAAGAAAAAAAAAAAAATGTGACCATAAAATTAAAACTCTGTGATGCAGTAAGATAATGAAATGCTAATTTCAAGCATGCAGAACTTGTTCACTAATTGGGTGAAGCCTGCAAGACATGTGCCCCCACAGAGGTTCTATACTGAGGATGGCTCACTGTGCGCATGTTCAAACAAAATGAAAATGCCAACACAAAAATGCATCTGTTGTTTAGTGTATAAATATTAGCCTCACAAAAGTTTCTTGTACATAAAATATTTGCAAGGCTGCTATTTATGCACAGAACAACATGTGCAGATAAATGCTAGAACTTAGTTAACACATACTCATGAGCTGTTATTTCTCATCTGTCTTTTAAAGTTGCAGACACTTGCTCTAGCTGCTGAAAAAAGACAATTGTGTTATTTAATCCTTCAAAACTGGAGCTAAATCCTCTTGACAACCCTTCTCTGATGCCTCAAACCTGTGAAATTTTCTCATGTGTGTGCATTAAAAGCCACTATTTCCTTCTGTGCATTGCAGAGGCATACTTAATGGCCTCATTGCCATTCATGTTAATGCAGTTTGTATCGCATCAGTTAACTCCCGTGTTCAATTCCTTTCAGCAACCAGTAATGTGCATGTCAGCTTGCGGTAGCTTTCTGCATCAGCCCCCTCAGTGTTTGGTGAAACCATACTACAGTATTTTGTCTTATCCTGTAGTTATCTTAATCTCTATACTGGAAAGGGAGTGAGTGAGTGAGTTTCTGTCTATTCATACTACTTATCAACTTCCTAATTAACAGATTACTGTAGTGTATGTACAATCTATTAATACATTTGCTTAGCAAGTAGAAAAATTGATAAGGTGCATAATGCCTGTTATCAGTTCATATTTGTTTTAACTTTTAAAAAATACTGGTATTTTAGTAGTTTTGATATCGTATTGTGAATCCTGGCTCCCGCCACCCTTTGTTGACATATTGATTTTAACCATATTCACAGAGATATGTTTCTCCAAATCTCTTAGGCCCAGATTCACTAAAAATAGTGATTCAATTGCTGTTGGCCAATTTTAAAATGTCAATTGATTCACTATCTTTTTTGCAGGCAAATGTTTTGCATGGAGGTGCAAATCATTTACATGCAAACTCCTGACTCAATTGCTCAGTGAGCGATTGAGTTGGGGCAGAGCCCTGACAGTAGTGTCACTGCTGTCAGGGCTTCTACCGGCTTTTTTTCTTTTCATTTTTTTAAAAAAATGGGCCAGATATTTTTGTGTATTACACGCAAAATATCTGGCCAATAGCAAAAAATGAAAAATCCTCACCCCCACAAAACACTCCCTCCCTTCCCCGAACCTCATAAAATGGCAGGAGGGATGCAGACTCCCTCCTGCCATCGGCGCCCCCCCCAAACAAACAGCAGGAGGGACGCCTTCTCCCTCCTGCCACCGAATACGTACCCCCACTCCCTGTACCTCTAAGGTTCAGAGCAGGAGGAGTGCTTAGTTCCTCCTGCTCTGTAAGCCTCCAGCAATACAGTCTTTGGGAGCAGGAAGAACTGCAAAATCCTCTTGCTCCCTTGCCCGACGCAATGACGGCTTTAGCTCCTGCCCCGGAGCCCTAGGTGCCTGAGCCAATCAGGGTCTTAGGCCCTGCCCCATGCATCACATGATGCACTGGGGTGGGGCCTAAAGCTGGCATTGCATCATTCTGAGGAGCAGGAGGACTTTGCGGTTCCTCCTGTTCCTGAAGACTGCGTCGCTGGAGGCCTAAGGAGCAGGAGGGACTGAGCACCTCTCCTGCTCCCAACTTCAGAGGTACGGGGAGCGGGGTTCCGTGTCTAGTGGCAGGAGAGAGTGGGCATCCCTCCTGCCATTTATTCTTTGGGGGGAGGAGAAGCGCCGATGGCAGGAGGGAGTCGGCATCCCTCCTGCCATTTTTTTAATCGCGGTTTGGGGGAGTGCCGATGGCAGGAGGGAGAGGCATCCCTCATAAGAACATAAGAATTGCTGGGTCAGACCGGTGGTCCATTGTGCCCTCCTATCATTTTTCTGGTTTGAGGGAGCGCCGATGGCAGGAGGGAATCAGCATCCCTCCTGCCATTTGTGGGTCGCGGGGAGGGGGGGATATGGCGGTGTTTTTTTAACAAATCTGCCTGTCTATTATTCTTTTTTTTATGGGGCAGATATATTTTGCGTGTGTAACACATGCAAAATATCTGAGCCATAAATAAAAAGAATAAAAGACAGGCAGATCTGTCAAATAACCGGCAGCCAGGTTTTAGGATAATAAAAACCGATTCAAAATAGCCAAGCAATTATTAGTGAATCAATCTCTTGGCTATTTTGCATGGGGTTTTACTCATTTGCATGAGTGGATCGGATTGGATAGGAGATTGATCAGGCAGCAGTTTAGTGAATCGGGGTCAGGGAACAGGAACAATCGCAAAACCAGTAAAACTGGTTTTGCGATTTTCTTTACAGGATCGGTAAGTTTAGTGAATCTAGGCCTTAATTGTCTTGTTTGTGCTTCACAAAGCAGAGATTTTCTTAGATCCCTTTTAGCAGCATTGGTTTTGTCTAGTTTTGTTATAGAAACCTGGATCATGTACCAGACTCATACTAACTTTGCCCTGATGTGGACAAGATCCAAATATCTTTTAGCAATAGAATTTTTTTAAATCATTAAAGAAGAATAAAGGGGACCATTTTCAAAAAGTAAAAGTTGGGTAGTTTACAGTTTTTAGTTAAAGGCTTATAAAACTTGCCCTCGTATTACATTCTAGGCTTAGATAATAAAAAATAAAACCAACTGATTGTAGAATGCAGTGGGTGGGTGTATTTTGAAATATGTTGTGGAAATACAACTGTACTGTATTTATTCTTGTGCTCATACAGGTTATGAATTGCAGAAGTACCTGATAGAGAAGAGGAACTCTATGTAGTTATATGCACAACTAATGGAAGTGTCACGTCATAGGTTTTATCGAAACCAGTTTCCTTGGAGAAAGTTGTGGGGATGATTACGCTTATCAGGAATGCAAAATATTTGCTAGCAAGCTGGCTCTGTACCATGTTGCAAAAGTGAATTATATCAGTTACTTTTTCACTGCAGTTGTTAACATTTATGAGCCACACTTTGTATCTTCAGGAAGACAAAATGTCTGTTTGTGCTCTGAGTCCCTTCCCTTCCCTCCCTCCTTCATGGTCTGGCATCTGTCTCTCCTCTCACTCTCCTTCTTTCTTTATCCTTCCTCCCTTCCAGTTTGGTGGCTTTCTCTGCATCCACCATACACACAGCCCTCCAGACCACAGACCACACTTAACCCAGTAGGCACCATTGACTAAATGTTCCCTCTGCAAATTTTTTCCCAAGCGTAGAGTTGGAGAGGATATTGGACACAACATCAAGGATCCTCAGGTTTGTATTACAGACCACTTGGATATTCAAGAAGTATCCCATTTTGTGGTTGTAGAACATCATATCTTCCTTCAGTTGGGGAGTAAATAGGACATGGGTACAATCAATGGCACCTAAGATATTAAGCATTCCAGCAATCCGGGAAAAGGCCAGTTTAACTTCTTGCTGTTGCTCTTCCCCCTCTGGGAAGCTAATATAATGCTTCATACATTTTTTTTCAGGGCTCGCAGTACCTAGCCCAAATATCTAGACACAGATAACTGGGCCATACTGCTTTTATACCCAGTAACATGCTGGAAGGTTCCTATGCCAAGGAACTGCAGGACAGTCAGCAACTTCACCAGCCAAGGCACTGCAGGGGACTGAGCTGTGGATGAATCAATATGTGCTCTGAGGGGAGAGGGAGGGGGCTATGTTTTGGCATTTGTTAAGAAATATAGAAGGGTTGATTACAAGTATTTTATGAGATGTTTGTAAATTGAAAATGGGTGGGAGAAAATAAGTTTTGTCTTTATTCTATTAAGTATATTGTGCTGTAATGATATTAATTTATGTAAATGCATCATCTTTTGTGCACAATTGAAGTTTTAAAAATGAATAAAGAATATTAAAAAAAATGTGCTCTGATTTCCTCATATAGATCTAAAATCACAGCCATGCTTAGACTGTAATCATTCACTATCTTCTGGTCTGACATCTCTTCCAAGGCCACCCGCACATGACATGCACTAGAGTCCTCTGTGGCTGTCCTATTGTTGTGTCCTATGATCCTGTGTCCTCTCATCAGGGCAAGCTGCAGAAAGTGAGGATAAAAATCACCATCCATAATGTTGTTGGCCTGTGTAGCACAAAACACATGCAGTTCACAAACACATATAATTCATGGGCGTTTAAATTTTACAGTCCCAACATATTTGCAGAACTTTCTTGCTGTAAAGAAGTAACTGCCAATGAAGGTCATACGCGTCATATACACGGGTCCGTACATGCCATAGGTGGAGGGGGAGGGGTGGAGAAGTACCAGAAAACCATGCAAATGTGAATGCTTTTTTTCTATACTGCTTCTGTGGCATATATATATATATATATATATATATACTATCTCCCCCCATTTTTCTTTTTGAACTTCTATGTTTCATGCAATCGGTAACTTTTAACGAGCACGCATGAAACATGCCTTTAATAAATGCATTTGAGATGTGTTTATAATGCACACGTACATGGCCCTCCGTAAGAAAAATGTATCCTTTTTTTTTTCAATTTCTAGAATCTGCAGCCTAGACTTGTCAGTGCACACTTTGATTCATGTATACCTGGGACACACTTTTAACACTACTGGCACCTCCAGGCCTTTTTCTGTAATTTAGGCTCATTAAAGATCAGCGCTTCATTTAGTGCATCACCAGGCAAAGTTAAAGCATCACTTGGAGTGCTCGTTTTAATATTAATGACCTTGTTGTACTACATTTACATAGGAGAGTTGGAGGCTGCTGCAAAGACCGTGGTGAGCCTTTATGAGCATCGATAGGTAAAATACTTTGACGCTAAACCAATTAGAACTTAATGTCCGTTATTAAATGCACTGTATATTTAAAACATCAGGGCCTGAGTTCCTTGTCCTTAAAACAAGTATTATCGGATAGAAAACGGAGGGTAAGGTTAAATGGTCATTTTTCTCAATGGAGGAGAGTAAACAGTGGAGTTCCGCAAAGGTCTGTACTGGGACCGGTGCTATTTAACTTATTTAAAAATGATCTGGAAATTGGAACGACAAGTGAGGTGATTAAATTTGCAGATGCCACTAAACTGTTCAAAGTTGTTAAAACGCATGCGGATTGTGACAAATTGCAGGCGGCCATTAGGACATTGGAAGACGAAATTTAATGTGAACAAATGCAAAGTGAAGCACATTGGGAAGGTTAACCTGAATCACATTTACCGGATGTTAGAGTCCACCTTGGGGGATTAGCACCCACGAAAAGGATCTTGGTATCATCATAGACAATACGATGAAACCTTCTGCCCAATATGCGGCAGCGGCCAAAAAAGCAAACAGGATGCTAGGAATTATTAAAAAAGGGATGGTTAAGAAGACTAAGAATGTTATAATGCCCCTGTATCGCTCCATGGTGCAACCTCATCTGGAGTATTGCATTCAATTCTGGTCTCCTTATCTCAAGAAAGATATAGTGGCGCTAGAAAAGGTTCAAAGAAGAGCGACCAAGATGGTAAAAGGGATGGAACTCCTCGTATGAGAAAAGGCTAAAACGGTTACGGCACTTCAGCTTGGAAAAGAGATGTCTGAGGGGAGATATGATTGAAGTCTACAAAATCCTGAGTGGCGTAGAACAGGTACAAGTGCCTAGGCCGGGTTTGCTTCTTTGCCTTTGCTTTTTTCCTCTCTCTCTCTCTCCTTTTATTTTTAAATTTTGAACAACTTTAGCAGCCACATAAGACTAAAAGATAAGGCAGATCACCTAAGGGGAGGGGGAGGGGGTTTGCACTGGGAACTATGAACATAGACCTGTACTTTCCACTGTCCAGGCAGTAGCTATGCATGACCAAGACTACCTTGCTCACTTATCCCTATGTGAGTAAGGGACTTGAGTCAGACCTCTGACAAGGGGCTTTCCTGCCAGCTCAGGGTAAAGGTCCATAGAGCAATCCCTAAAAGCCTAGACTTAAGGCACTGGAGTTCAGCCTCTGGGTTATAGGTTGTAATCAGGAAGCCAAACCGCTTGAAAATCCTACAAAGCTAGTCCATACGGCAACCATTTGCTGGAAGCAGAGAATACTGTCAGATTCTAGAGCTGCATCAACCTTTATTTTATTTTATACTAGGGATAGTGCAGCTCTAGAACTTGCTAGTGTTCCATTTCTATAGGAACATCTGGAATAATTACCGTACATTCCTGAGGAAACTTGCAGCAATAGTGCTTTCTTCTTTCTTCACATCTTTGACTTCAGTTAAAGTCGGTGCCAGGTTACTGATCTGGTATCTTTTTGAACTGTAGCAAATTGTTCTCCCCTTCTGCAGCTAGACTAGAAGGGCTGCTATAGACAATCTATGTGAGCCTTTTTTTTAAATATATTTTATAGAAAGTCACTACTGGTTACAGGCTCAAGGGCAAGTCATTTTTCTTCAATAGTGATTTACTTATTGACTGGCCTCAAATTTTAGGCCATAAGAGCTAAGAATTGCCATACTGGGACAAGACCAAAGGTCCATCAAGCCCAGTATCCTGTTTCCAACAGTGGCCAACTCAGGTCCCATGTATCTAGCAAGCTAGATCCCAAGTAGCAAAACAGATTCTTTGCTGCTTATACTAGGAATAAGTAGTGGACTTCCTCAAGCCATCTCAATAAAAGCCTATGGACTTCTCCTCTTTTAGGAAATTATCCAAACCTATTTTAAAACCCCACTAAGCTAACTGATTTCACCATAATCTCTGGCAACAAATTCCAGAGTTTAATTACATGTTGTATGAAGAAATATTTTCTCAAGTTTGTTTTAAATCTACTACTTAGTAGCTTCATCGCATGTCCTCTATTCCTTGTATTTTTGGAAAGAGTGAGCAAGCGATTCACATCTACCCTTTCCACTCTACTAATTATTTTATAGACCTCTATCATATCACTCATGAGCCAACTTTACTCCAAGCTGAAGAGCCCTAGCTGCTTTAGCCTCTCCTCATAGGGAAGTCGACCCATCCCTTTTATTATTTTTGTTGCCCTTCTCTGTACCTTTTCTATTTCCACTATATCAAGGTCATGCATTTAGGCTTCAAAACCCTAAGGTAAAGGTACAGTTTAGAGCAGTGGTCTCAAACTCAAACCCTTTGCGGGGCCACATTTTGGATTTGTAGGTACTTGGAGGGCCGCAGAAAAAAATAGTTAATGTCTTATTAAAGAAATGACAATTTTGCATGAGGTTACACTCTTCATAGTTTATAAAACTTTCCTTTAACAGTTTTACCTTATGCAAAATTGTCATTTCTTTAATAAGACATTAACTATTTTTTCTGCGGCCCTCCAAGTACTCTATTTTTTTCTGCAGCACTCACATTTAAAGTTCAATATCTTTTCTTTCTCAAAACTGGCACATTTCTATTACTAAATTGAAAGTAAAATCATTTTCCTACCTTTGTTTGGTAATTTCATCAGTCTCTGGTTGCACTTTATTCTTCTGATTGTGCATCCAATGTTTCTTCTCTTCTTTCAGCCTCCTGTATGCTTCCTCTCCTCCAGACCTCATTCCCTCCCCCAACTTTTTCTTTGTCTGTCTTTCTCTGATTCCTTGTCCCATTTTTTGCTTTGTTTCTGGCTCCTTGTCCCCCCCCTTCTTTCTTTTTTCCTTCTGGCTCCCTGTCCCCCCCTTCTTTCTTTTTAACTTTTGGCTCCCTGCCCCCCCCCTTCTTTCTTTCTTCCTTCCTTCCCTCCCATATGCCACCGCCGCCGGGGAATAGGCTGCTGCTGCTGCTGGTGCCATCGGGAACAGGCCGAGATCGCCACAGGGCCAACCAACTCTCGCTGCCCGACGTCAATTCTAACGTCGGAAAGGACGTTCCGGGCATCCAGACAGCGATTGGCTAGCCAGAACGTCCTCTCGACGTCAGAATTGAGGTCGGGCGACGAGAGAAGCAGGGAGATCATAGAGCATGGTGCTGGCGGTGAAAAGTGAAGGGAAGCAGTTGGGCACCCCTGCTCTAGACGAGCCGCAAGCCGCACTCTATGAAGAACAGTGGAGGGTGACCAGCTGTGCGGACCGCCCCCCCCCTTGGTACGCCACTGGAGCAGCAGCGTGTCTGACCGGCTCATTCCATTCAAAGCCGCGGGTGGCGGCTCCTTGCGAGATCCGCGCCTGCGTCTGAAGCCTCTCTGATGTTGTGATGTCAGAGAGGCTTCCGATGCAGGAGCGAATAGCGCAAGGAGCTGCCAACCCGCGGCTTTGAACGGAACGAACTGGCCAGACCCGCTGCTGCTCCAAAAGGAAGGAATTATCCAGTCCAGACCGCGGGCCGCAAAAAAAACTTGGAGAGCCACATGTGGCCTGCAGGCCGCGTGTTTGAGACCGCTGGTTTAGAGGGTGAAGAACTTTTGTGCATGAAAGACAAGTGGGACTTGGGTATGATAGTTTGTGATGAACTTAAGGTGGCCAAACAGTTGAAAAGGTGATGGTGAAAGCTAGAAAGATGCTAGAGTGCAGTAGGAAAAAAGAACTATTGATACTGTGGTATAATACTCTGGTGAGACCTCATTTAGACTATTGTGAACAATTCTGGAGACTACACCTTCAAAAAAGATATAAACAGGATGGAGTTGGTTCAGAAGAAGGCTACTAAAATGTTTGGTGGTCTAAATCATAAGGTGTATGGGGACAAACTAAAAGATCTCAATATATATACTTTGGAGGAAAAGTGGGAGAAAAGGAGATATGGTAAAGAAATTTAAGTACCATTTTGGCATAAATATGCATGAGGCGAGTCTCTTTCAACTGAAAGATTACCCTTGAGCCTATCATTTCCTAATTTCATCTCAAGCCCCCTCACTCTGGAGTTTCCTAACAAAAATTTTTTTTTACAGAAAGAGTGGTAGATGTGTGGAATAGTTTCTCGGTAGAGGTGCTGGAGACAAAGAGCATGTCTGAATAAAAGAAAACATGGGACAGGCATGTGGGATCTCTGAGGGAGAGGAGGAGATAGTGGATGGGCAGACTGGATGGACCATTTGGCCTTTATCTGCCATGTTTTTATGTTCCTATGATTTTTCAGTGCTTCTTGTCTTTAATATTTGTTTGGGTTGTGTTTTTTTTTTTGGGGGGGGGAAGGTTGTGTGTGTGTGTGTGTGGGGGGGGGATTCAGTCATAATTCTTTGTTTTTAATGTGTTCCTGTATTCCTATCAATTTTTTCATTTTGGCCTTAGGGCCACTTTTTGACCCTTTCTTACTGGGAACATTGATCATTTTTGGTGATGCCTTTTGAACCCTTTGATTTCACTCCAGCTCTTTTCTCCTCTATGTCCAAGATGATACCAAGCAGATTTTAGAAATGTTCTCAATGTAAAGAGACCATTTCAGGCTTTGACCCACATAATTGGTGCATCCAGTCTTGGTCTTGATCATCTGGATATTAACTGTATCCTATGTCTCTATATGCAAAAGAGGTCACTCAAAGCATGCAAACTTTCAATTTGAGAAACATTTTGGTATCACATCAACATTGAGCATGGCAGGGAACTCAGAACCTGACACCCAACTTCCTATGACTCCCCAGCATTGACATCTGCACTGGCTGCGTCAACATCAACACTGCATCAAGAGCATTGAGCTGCTTACAGCACCACAACTTTACATCATCTTTTTTAATGCCTCTTGTTTTGAAGGATGTCACATGTAAGAAAGCTAAGAAGTACAAACTTTCTTCCCCCTCTAAGCATACCATGGCATCCTCCCAATCATTGAATTCATCGACGCATAATAAGAGTTGACTTCCAGATGACTGTTCACTATCCATCCAGATGATGTCTCCACAGAGGTGTACCTTCATATCAAGGTCTCCTATGCCACTTCAACTGGTACAGTAGACTGCTTCAATGCCACTGTTTCTTCCAGTACCAGCACTGACTCTCCAGGAGGATATGTTCATACTTTCACTCAATCCTCACAGGTTTAAAAGTGTCCATGCCTGCCTCAGACCAGCTTGAGGATGCATCAAAGCATTGATCAAGACAAGGTCATGCACCCCTGCTTGACATTGAGCATCAGAATTGGCACTGATCCTTGCGACACATGAATAATCATTGGTGGAGGAGTTATCTCCTGTTTTACCTCGATGCACCATGATACATTATCGACAGTCTCCTTCACGCATACGCCTTGATTTCATCTAGAAGGGAATATTTTGAGGAGTCTGATTCAGATATCTCTTTCCATTCAGGTGAGGAGTTGCCACAATATGGAGCAGAAAAGTCTTATAGTATACCTTCTGATACTTCACTTCCTCCTCAATGGCACACCTCTCCACCTGAGAGTATCTCTTTTACTGGTTTCATAAGACAACTGGGGCAGGCATTATCCATCAAAATGGAAACAGGAGGAACCTCATTCAGAACTTTTTGAGCTTCTTTACTGAAACACCACTAAATGAGTGCATTAAGGTACCTTTACATGAAGTTATGGAAGATGCTATTTAAAAATTGGGAAACACCCTTATTGTTCCAAGTAGCTACTACAAAAATAGCTACAATGTACTTTTTGGTGCATTACAGTAAGGGTCATGTTTCTTTCTTTTTCATTAGATTACCTTACACATCCAGGGAGGGTGGGTGGGGGGAGGGTAATGTATTTTGCAGACCTTGTTGCCAAAATCGGAAAGGTGAGGAAGGGAGAAAAATGGGCCTGTGGTGGATGGAGAGATTGAGAAAAGGAGAAAAGGAAGGAAGCAGATGATGAAAGTGGGTAGAAAGGGGAGAGAGAAGAGTCAGATGATGGAAGTGGGGAGAAGGGAGAGCAAATGCTGAATGGAAGTGGAGAAAGAGAACACATACTGGATGGAAGGAGGGATAAAGAAAAAGGACATATGCTGGATAGGGGAAGAAGATAGAGTTAGTGAGATAGTGGAGGGGTGAAGGAAAGGGGTGGCATGCTGTGGGTAGACATAGTGAAAAGAGGGAAACTGAGGTCTGCATAGTAAGAAATAATTTAATTTAAATGGAGGCAGAAAATAAAGAAGGAAGACCAGAGAAGGAAAGGGAAGAGAAAGAGGAGAGAGAGATGCCAGAGAACAGGGAAGGAGACAGAGATATCAGATCTGAGCGGAGGAAATGAGAAGAGAGAGATGCTAAAAACCACAGGGGGGAGGGAAAGAGAGATGAAAGGAGAAAGATGCCAGCCCATGAGGGAACAGAGGGAAGATGATGGATGCCAGACCAAAGGGGGGGAGGGGTCCTAGAGGAGAGATGGAAGGGGGAGGCATACTGTTTCTGGAAGGGGCATAGAAGGAGAGAAGATGCCATATAGGGAGGGGCAGAGAGATGGCAGACAGTGGATGGAAGGAAAGCAGAAACCAGAGAAGACAAAGGTAGAACAAAGATTTTCTATTTATTTATTGCTTTAGGAGACATATGTCACTGTTTCTGTGGTGTTGCATTTTATGCAGAGTCCAGCTTCTTGCTGGTTCAATTTAACCTTTGTCTATGTATTTCTATTTTATCCCCCCTTTTACAAAACTATGGAGTGCTTTTTAGCGCCAGCCGTGGTGGTAGCAGCTCTGATGCTCAGAATTCTATGAGCGTCAGAGCTGTTACCACCTTGGCTAAAATCTACACTACAGTTTTGTAAAAGGGGAAGGGGTTAGTTTGTGATGACATATTCCATACTAGGCAAAGGTGTTTTCTGTGTTCTGTGTGTTCGAAAGACATGGTTTTCTGTTAGGATTGATGGTGTAGGATTGATCTGTACTGGTCTGGCTTGTTTAGTTTTACAATGGGTGTATTGATATACTGCTCACTGCAATATGTAAGATGCTGCCTTTTCCTAGGTACTCATGTGTGACATGTGGCTTGTTACTAAAAGTAGCAAAACTGGGTGGAATTGTCCAATCAGAAAGGTGCACAAATAAAAGTGTCTTTCAACTCATCTGATTGATCTTTTATTCATTCAAAGTAAATCAACCCGACATGTATACGTTTCGGCCCTAAGGCCTGCGTCAGGAGTCTTGATGACCTTTGGATATATGAACAAAAATGAAACCACTTGTAAATGCCGTATGTATCAAAACGCCATGATACCGCGAATTGGCAGGACGCCGTAGTCCCGCAACTTGGCAGTAAATGAAAAACTAAAAATCATGTTTTTCTTACAGATTGGGGGGGGGTGCCAAAAAATGATGGGCCCCGGATGTCACATATGCTAGGTACACCACTGGGAGCATGTGCACAGAAAAGTGTTGGATTTCTGCAACTTATGGATTGTGGGTTGGGATTGAACACCTAGCATATGAAATCTTACAGGGACTAACAGAAAAAAGATTATCGAAGGTAGAAACCTAATCTTCCATTCTAGTCATCTATGCTCCTTAATAGAATTATGGACTATCAGTTTTACCTGCCCATTTATTTAAAATATGTGCTAAAACAATTGTCAGATTTTGAAGGATTTACTCCCGAGGACAATTTAAAGCAGTTTCAACAATTAACTGACAATTTGTTCACTACTCAAAAGTTCATGGCTAGAGCTACCTGTGATGCTTTTGATGTCCCTTCTCAAATATCTGCAGTGGCCATTGTGATGTGCAGATTAGCCTGGCTTCTAGTCTCAGACCTGGAAACTTCATTTTGAATACCTTTCAAAGAGGATGATCTATTTAGAGAAAAATTGAGGCTGCGCCAGATAAAATAATTAAAAAAAAAACACCCCACACACAGATACTATAACAACTTTATCTAAACCACAGACCTCTCAATCTTATTCATCATCCAGAATTTCTTATTACAACACAGAACATTACCACAATCAGCCTTCTTCCTCTTCTGCTAGATCTGCTGCTCAAGGCTACAGAGACCGTAGAAATCATAACCTCAATCTCAGTCCAAACAGCAGTTGTCCCGTTGATATCTTTCTAGAGAGCATTGCTAACATTTCCCTCACTCTTCTTCACAACCTTCCCATAGAAGGCAGATTAATCTTTTTTCGCCAGCAGTGGACTCTAATCATGTCAGACCAGTGGGTGCTTCAAGTTATCAACCAGGGCTATGATCTTGCTAACTACCCCCAAAAGTCTCCTTTCAACTCCCTTCAGAAGACTCTCCTTCATCAGGAACTCTTGGCCCTTCTCCAGCAGGAGAGAGCTGGGGGTTTTACTCCAAGTATTTTCTGATATCAATAAAAGACCAGAGGCCTTTGACCAATTCTAGATCTCTGAGACCCCAACAAATACTTGATGAAGGAGAAGTTTTGCATGGTCTTTATGGGAACCCTTCTTAGCATGACGTGACCATCTTGCATCAGATTTTCTGCAAATGGGGACCTTTAGTCATTGATCTCTTTGCTTCCCCCACCACTGCAAATGTTTGCTTTGGACTGTATATCCCTGATTGCCTGGAGTTGGATGCCTTCCTTATTCTTTGGGGAAACATATTTCTCTATGCAATTCCTGCAATTCCTCTTTATTGGGAGGATTTCACTCATACTTTGCCAACATAGGGACACCATGGTCCTCATAGCACCCCATTGGCCTTATCAGTTTTGGTTCCACTATTCTAGAGCTCTCGACCTATGTCCCATGCTGCTTGCTGCCATTCCCAATGGTGCTACAACAGAACGATGGATCTCTCCTTTATCCCAACCCTTGATCATTAGTACTCACAGCTTGGTTTCTTTTACTGAACTGCTGAATGTCTTCTCCCTCTTAGCTGCAGTATCTGCTGCCATTGAAGCATCCAGAACACCTTCCACTCAGCACTGTTACCGTTTCAAATAGTCCAAATTTTCTGCCTGGTGTGCACTACATTTTCTTGAATGTGTCACATGTCCACTCCTGTCCATCCTGGACTACCTTCTTCACCTCTCTAATTCTAGACTAAAGACTAGCTCAGTTTGAGTACATCCTAGTGTTCTCAGTGCATTTCACACTCCTTTAGACAAGAAACTGCTATCTGTTCATCCTTTAATATCTAAGTTAATGAAAGGACTTTACCACATCAAACTACCTATCATGCCTCTACTTTTGCCTAGAATCTTAATGTGGTTCTCTCTGCTTTTATGAAGTCTCCCTTTGAGTCATTTACAACTTCCTCAAACTTCTCACTTGGTAAAGTCACCTTCCTCATAGCCCTCACATTTGCACACTTGTGAAGCACTTGTGTTGGATCCAAGCTAAACGAGATTCTACCATGACAGTGATCTTACCCAAAGTCATCTTCCTCAACCAGTCCATAATTCTGCCTGTATTCTTTCCAAAGTCACTTTTCTATTCAGAAGAAACAGTTTTCCAATTCTTAGATTGCAAACATGCTCTGGCAGGCTATCTGAACCAGATTAAACCTTGTAGAAAATCCTCCAAGCTCTTTGTGACTTTTGATCCTAACAGACTTGGAGTTCCTGTTACCAAGAGAACCATCTCCACTTGGCTGGCAAACTGTTTTTTCTTCTTATATACTAAAGACTGGGGTGATGCTTCAAGGTTGTTATCATAGCCCACAATGTCTGAGCTATGGCTGCTTCGGTAGCTCATTTCCATTCTGCATCTATTGAAGACATCTGCAAAGCAGCTACTTGGACTTAACTCCATACCTGTACCTCTCACTGTTGTTTAGAAGAATGGTATTCAACCCAGTCCTCAGGGACCACCTGGACAGTCGGGTTTTCAAAGTCTTTGTCATTCTGGTGGTCCCAAAGGACTGGGTTGAATAGCACTGGTTTAGAACACAACTTCAGAAGAGACAGTCGGTTTAGACAAGCAGCTATCTTTTTACTTCCTGAATGCCAACTTACCCTCCAACCCACTTGGGTTTTGCTTGGCTCATGTTTTATATATACAAAATATAATGCCTGCTTGTCCTTAGAGAAAGCAAAGATACTTTACCAAGGACAGCAGACATATTTCCACCACCCACCCACTCCCCTATTTGGCTTCTTAGCTTTATTACTGATCTCTGCAAGTCCCATGAACCGATATCTGGCGGGAAGGCACCAGCACAAGCAGTGCCTTTAAAAATTTCAAGTGATAGTGCACTTGGTAGTGTCCATACTGGGTTCCTTGGATGACATCACCCACATGTGAGAATATATACCTGATTTCTTCAGAGAACACATACTATAGGTAAGTATCTTTGCTTTATCTGCAGGCAGAATGCTGTAGGTCAGATTAGCTAACAGTTTTAGATTGATGGCATTTGTCCTGAGATTTCTACAGGGTCTCCATTGTCCACTGTGCTTTTTAATACACACAGGTGACTTTCTTGTAATGACTAAATGACTGTTTTGTAAAGACACTATGTATGCATGGTGCTAAGATTCTTATTTCAAAGCACAAGTGCATTACCAGGTATTATCCTGGATGGGACTGTAAATTTCAGGTGAAGAGCTGAGTCCCCCAGGGATCGGCACTTTCAGTGGTACTATTTAATATTTATATGGCCACAATTGATCAGTTATTCCAATCTTTAGGGCTTGGATGATGTCATCTTCTTCCCAGTGTGTGTATGGGGGGATGGGTTAGAGAAACTGATGAGTAATTATATGAGTGAAATTATGGAAAGGATGGATGGATTGAAAGACCAGGCTTGAGAGTGAACGTAGAAAAGACAGAGTTAATGTTTGTGGGTAAATCTGACCTGGTCAGTTGGCCAAAAACATTAAAAGTAATAGATGAGGTATTGCTGGTGAGGGAGTCAATGACAATCCTGGGAGTAAAATTAAACCCAGGACTTACAATGAGTTGCCAAGTGGTAAAGAGAGTGCAAGTATGCTTTGCACAGATACATTTATTGTATCGTTTAAAACCAATGCAGTTACCAGTTGACTTTCGTGCTGTTGTACAAGCAGTGATTTTGTTGCGGCTGTATAAATATCAACTTTCATCTGCTCCTGGGTCATTTCAGCTGATAGAGATAAGTAGCTTTGAAATACGAAATGAATATTTAAATATTTAAATTTAATTTAAAGTTTATACGAAAGTCAATATTTATACAGATAAAGATTATTTATGCAGATAAAGTTTATTCACTGGCCGATGATGAAAGCTCATGTAATGCTTCCCCGCTGTAAGTTCGAAATAAGCGGTGGAGTGATGAGGCTGAGGCTGTATATAAAATTACTTAAATATTTGGACTTCTTGTGGATTATAAAGTTATATATGGTCCGAGTTTCAATTTACTCGTAAGGATTTCACATCGTTATTTGTGAATAATAATCTCAAGACATCTTCTTGCTTACAGACAGTAATTTCCTTTCATCAACCAAGGTGTTTTCTAGCATCAGTAGAATAAAGTCTTTTTTGGGTGTTTTTTTTTTTCCTAAGCCCATTGGCAAAGCTCATTTTAGTGTGTTTGGTGCCAGAGCTTTCACAATTACTAGTCTACTAATATGGGATGCTTTGAGTGAATTGTGATCAGAGACTGATCTTTACTTTTCCAAAAAGAGGTCAAAAGTGTCCTTTTTACTCAAGTGTCTACTGCAGGAGTTTAATGCAGTTTTAGGTTTACTTAGTTTTATAGTTATTTATGTGGTCTTAACTGTCGTTATGTCTAACTGTATTTTGTATTCTGTTTAGGATGCAAGATGGTTAGCTCATAGATTTTAAATAAATAAAATACAGTAACCTCACTGCTTTCTTGTCTCTTGCTTTTCCACTATGAATTTTCTACTACTTCACCCTCTGCTTTTCCGGCTTCTGCTTCACAAAAGTCTGATTGTGGCATACCCAGCTAGTTTGGTTTTCTGGTTATTCACAATGAATATGCATGAAATAAATTTGCACTCACTGCCTCCTTTGAATATGTATGAGATATTTTTACATTCCTTGTGCATATTCCGAAAACCTGACTGGCAGGGTGTGCCCTGAGGACTGAGTTGAGAGAAGAACTTACTACTTACTATATGTTGTTATATCTAGATTTCTCTTCGTAATGGTTCCCTGATTGTTACACCTGTTTGCCCTTTATGTCCCTTCCAGACAATCCACAAATAGCTTAACTGCTTATTGCTCACCTTACATTTCTTGGCTTTTATTTGGTCTCTAAGATATAAAACTGTTTTCTTTCCCAACTTTGTTTAAACCTAGTCTATTCTTTGAGAACAATCTTGATACAGTATCTTAACTTCCCATCACTGCATCATGTATCTAGCATCAATTGTGACATTTTTCCATATACAGTATCTCCCAACTATTATGTAGTATTTGGTTGGAAATTCAGTAGATTGCAAAAATAAATTTTAAAAAGAAAATTATATTATACCTTTGAAAACTTCTTTGATATCCTTGCAAAATAAAATTTACACTTTAAAACCTAAATTGATTATTATTATTATTTTAATAAAGGATGCTGGATACTGGGTGAAGATTCATCACCTTGAATATACAGATGGGGGAATACTGGATCCAGATGATGTGCTGGCAGATGTTGTAGAAGACAAAGACAAGGTACTGTGTATAGACACATTTGCCATCCTGACTACTTTTTGGTATTTTACAGATCTTAATATTTCTCATTTATATGACTTATGCAAGTTACAGATAAAGCAGTCAAATGCTTTATCTTCTCAGTATCGCTACAGATATCAACACTTCTAGTAGCTTCACTGTCATGAATGCTTCAGACCCATAAAAGATCTCACTTGACTCGGTATCTATCAGCTGCAGAACTTATTTTGGAGAATAGGATTAACAGTAGCTGCCATTCATTTTCAGCTACAAAAGAAATGTGCCTGTATGTTTGATGTGGTTCTTTTATATTCCTCACCTGATGGTATTTATTGGAATAATCAAGATTCGAAAAGTGCATTTTTATACTAAGGTGCTACGCTCACTTTGTAGAACAGCAAATGAGTGTGTGAAAGATTAAAGTTTAATCAGCAAATGATTGTGAAAAATAGTCCCAAGAACCTTTGCAGGTCTCAAAACAGTTAAATTTTTTTTTTGGTAAGTATATATTCTAGGTAATGTGAAGCCACTTATAACAATTTTTTTCCCTTTTCTTAAGGGAAGAATCAGAGGAACAGAATAAGAAGTTTAGAAACCTATAGTATAGGAATCTGCTCCTTTGGCGTGCCAAACCAGTACTTAACTACATGAAGGTTTTTAGTAGGCTCATCATACTACTGTTGGTTCTGGTTCTGTGCAATTCCACTTGGCTACACCAGAAAATTTATTTACATTGCTGGCTTCCTGCTGCTGCATGGCATATCCTGGACTGTTTTTTCTGGCGTTGCCAAGCCTTCTCTTCCTGTATTCTTTCTGGACCTTTATCTGTTTGTTCTCTTCATCTGTATCTCCTCCTTTCTTGACCTTATTACTTGGCACAAACCTTGGCTTGTATCTGACCCTACTTTTATTTATCTTCTGGAATGACGCTGTGGTTAGGCTACTGCCTGCTTGTTCCTCTGGCTGTTTATTCATCAGACATAACCTAATAACAATCATAACTGTGTTTATTTCTTACCATCTTCCTTTATCTTAGAAGGTATAGGATTTTATCATTATCAATTGGTCAAACTTTATATTTTGGCTCTGATTATGCCCATTGTCAGTACTTTCCATGTCAAGATTTGTTCACGTTGTAGTAATGGCTGTGGTTTTGCATTGTGTTAAAACTTAATACGTATTACTGTATTATGGCAGATGATGATTTAAAAAAAAAAAAATCACATTTTCATTAGCCACGTTGCAGTTGAAGAAAAGGAATCTTTCTGGTGGACAGGAAAGGAAAAATGAGAGTGAGGACAGAAGAAAAGGAAGTGAGGAAAAAAGAATGAAAAGTGAAACAGGAGGAATTGAAATGGAGGTGAAAAGCAATAATACTCGTAAAATAAATATCCAGACATTATTTAAAGGAAATATAGCTTAATTTAAATACTATGCAGTTTTTATGCCTATGTACAGAAGATTGCTATAGAATTCTTCAAAATTTTGCCACAGTTTTTCTAATCATTTTCAAAGGATTTAGCCATGAGCTGCTACAAAAAAAGAAAAAAAATCAAACGACCTCCCCCCCCAACCCCAGGTCCTTGCATTTCAGCCATTCAAAATAGCCTAAAAGATAGCTTGTAGTGCTGGAAAGGAGAAAATTAGAATTGGCTAAACAGCTATATATTTTTTTTATTCCAAAAAAGAAAAGGATAATAAAGTTTTACATCAGGTACATCCAAAAGTCCACCTAACAGAGCTAAAAAAAATAAAATTAAAAATAAAGAAGAATTATATATATATATATATATATATAAGGGTCCTTTACTAAGCTACTGTAAAAAGTGGCCTTAGCATGCTCGTGCCTTTATGTGAGTCTTTCTTGCTCACTAAGACCGTTTTTACCACAGCCAAAAAATTGCCAATTTTCCATGTTGACAGACAAAAGAAGAACACTTCACCTTGAAATGTCAGCAGTACAACAGAAAGGCAAGGGAGATGTGCTTTCAGCCAATAAAACAGTCTTTATTCAAAGGTATTGTCCCAACAAGGATCCTAGCTTAAGCGTGTAAACACCTTCCTAAGGGCTCCTTTTACTAAGGTGCACTAGCGTTTTTAGTTCATGCAAAAGATTAGCACGCGCAAACCACATGCTAAATGAAAAATACTAACAAGCTCAATGGAAGCATTGGCGTTTAGCGCGTGTGGCATTGAAGCGCGCGCTAAAACCACTAGCGAACCTTAGTAAAAGGAGCCCTAAGTGAACATATAAAACAGAAATAAAGCACATGTAAAATATAAAATATACATAGAACTTTATGTACAATCATAATGATATGCAAATGTAATAAAGCATATAAGTACATTACTAAAACAGACATATTAGAATAAAACCATTGGAGAATATGAGAAAATGAGAAAATATATAAAAGAATATCAATTGTGCTTCTTAAAGTGGACAGTATATATAAAACAGAGAAAATATGTAAAAGAATATCAATTGTACTTCTTAAAGTGGACAGTATATATAAAACAGAGAAAATATGTAAAAGAATATCAATTGTGTTTCTTAAAGTGGACAGTACAGTGGTACCTTGGATTATGAGCATAATCCGTTCCAGGAGCATGCTCATAATCCAAAATGCTCGTTTATCAAAGTGAGTTTCCCCATAGGAAATAATGGAAACTCGCTTTGATAGGTTCCCCCCCTCCACACCCCCCCCCCGAGGCCAGCAGCGCTGCTCCCCCCCCACGAGAACTGGCATTGCTCCCCCTGAAGGCCCCCCCCGTGAACCGGCACCTCTCCCCCCGCAATCCGGCACCCCCCCGCAGCCATCGGACATCCTCCCGCCAGCCATCGGGCACCCCCCCCACCGCCGTGAACTCTCAGGCCTTGAGCATGCGCACATGCTCAAGGCCCAGCACAGGAAGCAGATCTTCGGGCACCGGCAGGACATGCTGGTGCCGGTGCCGGTGTGGAGGCTACACTGAAGTAAGAAGAGGGTTCGGGTGGGTTGGGGGACCTCAGGTCGCGGCAGGGGGTTGCCCGATAGCGGCGGGAGGGGGGGGTGTCCGATGGCGGCGGGGGGGGTTCAGGATTGTGGGGGGGAGGGTGCCTGTTCGCGGAGGGGGCGTTTGCAAATCGAGGCGCGCTCGGTTTCTGAGGCGCCAATTTTGCGAATGTTTTGCTCGTCTTGCAAAACACTCGCAAAACGGTGCACTCGTAAACCGACGTACCACTGTATATATAAAACAAACAATACAAGGTTGAAGTACCATGAGGATAAGCCATTATGAGTTAAAAGCATAAAACTGAGGTGGGTCACTGTGCCATGGAAACCAAGGATGACAGCCAAAGGAGTGGATAAAAACAACTTGTGCACTTTGAGAGGACGACTAACATGATAAAATATAGAGCAAAATGAGATTAGGTGTACCAAAAAAGAAAATGTGATATGGCTCTGAATGTGCATTAAAATTAGCCTCTAGAATTTAAAAGCCAAAGGAGCGACTGAGTAAAATTGAAACCGAAACAAATCGTCATGATAGCGCTGCAAGAGAAAATGTAATACAAAACACAAGCATCATAAAAATATGAAATCGAAAAAAACTTTAGCTAAAAAACCAGAATGAAAAAGTGGAACCGTTGGCTTTACCTTAGCGATATGAGCAAACGGTCTCAAAGTCTGTGAGTGAAGTGGAAGAAAACGTGCCAATCTCAATGTAGTATAAAAGTGAAAAAAAAACCACGTGGGGACATAGTGATGACATCATTACGTAAATGGTGTGTTTTAAAGGAAAAAGATTAAATAAGCGATAGTTAAAAGTAAAAAAATGTAAATAATAAAAAAAGGAGAAAATATAAGTTTAAAAAAGAGGTTTGAAAAAGAATGAAAGTTAAAAGTAAAAAAACCCAAGATGTAACTATGCCTATGTGTGACGTGCTGGAGTAAACAGGCACATCGTTATGAGGCACTTTGAATGCAAAGACTGCTGTAAAAAAGTGAGACCTATAAAGGGTTATTAGGAAAAAGCAATCACTGAGGGGGACCAAAAAATGTGAAAAAAACAAAGACAAAAGAGCAGTAGGAAGAGGAAAAATAAAAAAAGAAGTCTAAACCATCAAAAGACCCAAATAAGAGAAATGATACATACACTTCTCCCTCCGTATTTGCTGTGATAGGGGATTAACAGAACTGCAAATACAGAAAAACTACGAATAACTTTTTCATATGCTATTCGCTGTTTTCTATTGAAAACCATAGTGAATATGGTGAAACTGTGAATAACATGGTGGGAGACCTGGCCTGTTCCTGAAGGAGAGGCAAAACACGGTGAAGAAAGTGCTGGGCATCAGTGATTTTCTCTGTAAATGCATGGAATCAGTAATTTCTCTATGCAAGCTGACATAATTTGGGGGGAGGAGCCAGCAAGCTAAAAACTGTGAATAATCGAAACCGCGAATGCTGAAACCGTGAATACGCAGGGAGAAGTGTAATATACAAGGTAATGAGTTGAAGTAATATATGAGGAAAACTAAGGGCTCCTTTTACTAAGTTGCGTTAGCGTTTTTAGCGCACACACAAGATTAGCATGCTAGCTGAAAAATTACCGCCTGCTTTAAAAGGTAGTGGCTAGCGCGCTAAGCATGCGCTAAAACCGCTAGCACGCCTTTGTAAAAGGAGCCCTAAGTGAACATTCCTAGTTATTAATGTGAAATATTTCTTTAAACTAAGAGCTAAATGTTATGTACAAAATCAAAGAGATATATACAGAACATAATGAGCATCAAGAATATATAACTATGATTTTCCATGTTCTCATTTAATGGCCATGTGCTAATATTTATAAAAAAACTCAAAGAACAAGAAAGGATGTCAAAAATAATCACTTCAAAGATATACATTCAATACTTAACCCAGCACTACATACAGCAATAACTTCAATTCCCAATTATACTCAGAATTGGTAATAGCGCGTGGGCGGCAAGGATTCAGTAGCCGCTCTGCACTGTGCTCATGCTGCACTTTGCGGGTTTATTTCTGCTTCTATTGCCCAGCACTACGAAGACTACTTAATAAGCAGATAAGTGTGATAATTTTTTGATACTTATGCAACAGTGAATGTTATAATAAATCGAATTAAGCAGAATACGTTTTACACTTACTTATCTTTGGCAATTTTTTGACCAAGGATGTGTCTTCCTGTCTTAATGAGTATACATTGAGACAGGTTTGTCTATGTGGGAGCTGTATGTTTTTGAGAACGCCCCTATTTAGAGGTCTTTTCTCCAATTTTGAGTATAATTGGGGATTGAAGTTATTGCTGTATGTAGTGCTGGGTTAAGTATTGGATGTATATCTTTGAAGTGATCATGTGCTAATATTGCCATTAGCTTGTGGCCATTAACAAACACTAGCACAGGAGTTCTTTACCATCATCTAGTTTGTAGGTGGTAAATGTTTACACACCAATCAGCATGCAGTAAATTGGCTGAGCTAACTGATTCACACTATCATGCCCACTTTAGCCCCCAGTGTGTCCTGCAGTAAGCCCTTTTAAGCCACGGTAAGCGCAAGCTAGCACTTAACATAGCTTAGTAATAGGACCCTTAAATTAAGAAATCAGGAAAAATACTCCACAAAGAAGCCCAATTAACTTAATAACTCTACAAACTCTTGCTCCTTCTTCTGACCCTTAATAAGGGAATCTAAATACAAAGGGACAACGAATATTGTGCCTGGAAAATCACCACATATCCGTAGAGGTTTAAAAAAAAAAAAAAGTACCTGGATATTGTAAATTATTATGCTGAACTTTCCAAATAGTGATATTTCAAATTTTTGAATAAACTGTAGCCCCTGTACCAAGTGCTGATGGTCTTAGGGCAAAATAATTTATTTTTTTCATGTCTGTGTAACTCACGTGTCCTTAACGTTGAAGCAAACCCAGAAAGCCAATTAATTTATTCTATTCTGAAGCAAAAATAATCAATAAGAGCTGTCTAGTTAAAATAATTTTTTGAGAATCTTCAGGAAATGCTATTAGGCCCACAGTTCCTCCAGCACTGGACCCTTGAGTATCATCCGAGGAAACTAATTTTCTTTTTTTTATATATCTTTATTGAATTTTTCCAAAGGAACACAATGCAAGATAATACACAATAAAAAGAACAGAAATATATAGTGATCAGGTACAAAATCCCAGCAGAACCCTTCCCTTCCCCTCCAAATCCACCCAAAGCCAAGAAAGGCTAACACAGAATTAAGTAGAGTGCTGTCTCCATCGGACATACAGTTCCCATATCTTAGAATAGTTTACCAGGGTGTTGTGCCATAATGCAGTCAATTTAGACATCAGTTGCAAGTAGTCCAAACGAGAATAAACTGTGAAAAGGTTAGGCAACACAGGGGTACACCAACATTGTGCCAAAGCAAGGCGGGTTGCAGTGAAGAAACAGGCCACCAATTTCTATTTGGGGGGAGTTAACCCAGGGACTCCCACATTAAGTAAACAACATTTCATCAATATACAACACTGTTTATGGAAGATTTTGACCAAGGAACAACCCACCTGCTGCCAATATAAGTGTACTCCCGGACAGGACCACCAGATATGTATAAAGTCCTCCTTTGCTCCATAGTTGCGCCAACAGCGATCCGTTCCCCCAAGAAAAATAGAGGAAAGTCGCACAGGCATATAATACCACCTATAATATATTTTATAGCTGTTCTCTTTATAACTGAGGGATAATGTCAGTTTAAATAACCTCTTATAAATAACTTCCCAAGGAGGAAAGCTGCTGCCCCGCTGGCAGATCATGCTCCCACCGAGCCTGATAGGGATCAAAAGGGGCTTCCCATTTCAACAAAGCTCGATATAACCGTGAAACATTCCCTCACCCATCCCCAGTCCCGATAGCCTGCTCCAACCAAGTTTCCCCTAAAGAAAGCTCCCAAAAAGCTTGTTGAGAGGGAAAAATGTGCAAACGCATATAGAGATAGGAATCCCTATCTTCTAACCCGAATTCCACCTGCAAAACCTGAAAGGGACGCATAGACTTATTCTCCTAAAGCTGACCCAATGTATGGAGGCCCAATGGGATCACTTACGGCGAATAACAGCAACCCTGACTGGCGACCCAGCCAGCAAGGCCACGATTGCCATATGAGCAAAAAACAAATGCTCTGGGAACATCTGTCTGCGGAGTACATACCAACACCGAAGAACAGCCTGCAAAAAAGGGTTAGAGATACGCAACGCCAATCGCAAATGGTCATTCGGGATCCCAGGCAACATCCAAAGAGAAACCTTGGGAAGAAAACTCTGTTCAATATGAATTCAGGGATGATCTTCATAAATGACCCACATGACCACTTATTGTAAAAGGGCAGCCTGATAGTAGAGCTGAAAGTTGGGAATGCCCATCCCCCCATCTAATTTAGATCTATAGAAAATTTTCCGACAAACCCGTGGAGGTTTCTTTCACCAGATAAACGCTAAGACCTTATGCCACAATAAATGAAAAAAAAAAAAAAATTGCGGGCAACGCCAGGAATGCATATAACAATTGGGGTGAAAGCATCATTTTAACAGCCAAAATGTGGCCTATCCAACTAAGATTCAACCCCTCCCAACGCTCAAGATCCTCAAACAAAGCATGGAGATGTGCCGGAAAGTTATATTTATACAATTGGGTATAATCAGTAGTCAAGTTCACTCCCAAATAGGTAATAAAGTGTGAAGCCCAGGTAAAGGGAAACATAGTCTGTAGTCTCCGAATTGCTCCTGCCTCTAGAGTGACATTTAAGATCTCAGATTTAGCCATATTGACTTTAAAGCCAGAAAGTGGGCCAAACAGTTCCAATTCATATATCACAATAGGTAAAGACAGCTCCGGGTTACGCAAAATAAGCAAAATATCATCAGCATAAAGTAAGATTTTATATTGCTAGGCACCCAATTGAATCCCTTGGATATCTCCCTGATGTCGGACCCGGCTCACCAACGGCTCCATCGAGAGCGCAAAGAGCAAGGGAGAAAGGGCACAACCCTGATGCGTCCCACGTGCCAATGGAATAGCAGGCAATAAGGTACCATTCAGCTTGAATCAGGAGAGGGGGGCATTATATAACAATTGAAACCAACCCAAAAATCGCTGGCCAATACCCATTTTATGTAAGACTTTGAATAAGTACCCCCAACTCACCCAATCAAACGCCTTTTCTGCATCAAGGGAGAGTACCAACGCTGGGGAGCCCTCGCGACGCACGTGCCATATGAGATGCAAGGCCTTTTTAATATTATCAAATGATTGTCGCTGGGATATAAAACCTGCCTCATTAGTATGTACCAATTGAGGCATATAGACCTGTAATCTCATAACCAAAACTTTAGTAAAGATTTTATAATCTATATTGAGCAATGAGATCGGTCTGTAAGCTGCACAGGAGGTTGGATTCTTTCCCGGTTTATGGATAAGTGTCACCGCCATTGTACGTTAAGTCTGAGGTAAGGGATGAGTAGCATTAAAGCTATTAAACACTCAAACCAATACTGGAATCAACTGCTGTTGAAAAGTTTTATCTTTTTTTATTTTATTTTTTTAAATTTTTTTAAATCTTTATTCATTTCATATCTTAAAATCAAGTACAATAAATGATGTTTAACAATTGAACATTTAAAAACACTTGAATTCTTACATTTGATATTATCATCCTAAAATCTCTCTGGAAAAGTTTTATAAAATGCATTAGTAAACCCATCTAAATCAGGAGCAGTATGCAAGGATAAAGAATGGATGACCTCTTCTACCTCATCAACAGTAATAGTTCTAGACAGGTGGGCTGCCTCCCCTGCAGAGACTCCAACGGAATCTGATCTAAGTAATTCTCTAAGGAAACCAATTTTCTACATGTGATTGCTTGAAGTTTAAAAAAACAAGAGTTTTAAAAAAAACTTGTCAGAGGCATAAACTCATAATGAAAATATTTTCAAGTTTACTCCTTCACCCCCCATATTTGTGTAGGTTAGGGGCACTGCCCCCTCATGAATAACAAAAATCTGCTAATAACTTTAGGGCTGATTCTGAACCACCCCCACCTCCTGCACCTCTCTACACCTTACTTTTAAAGCTTAGTGGTCTAGCACTGAAGTGAGACAGGAACGATCTTTCTCTGTTCCTGCTCTGTGCAGAGCTGTGATAAAAAATGGCTGCATTGAGTTCCTGCAGCAGTCTCTTGAGACTGCGGGAACTCATGGCAGCCATTTTTTTATTGCAGCTTTGCACAGGGCAGGAGTGAAGGAAGATCGCTCCTGCCCTTCTTCAACACTAGACCTCCAGTTTTTAAAAATAAAGTGTGGAGAGGTCTGGGAGGAAGGCGGGGTTTAGAGATCAAAAATAATGACATTTGCAAATCCTAATCCCACAAATATGGAGGGGAGAATGTAAATTTAAAGGAAGCAGTCTGTAAAGGAGTCAACTGGATTACCAAACAATCAAGAAAACACTTAGGAAAATAAAGCTATCATAGAAAATTGGATTTTATGTAGTGACATGGGGGTTTTTTTTTTGTAAGAAAGATGTCAGGAAGCTACCCATACAGAAAATGTTCTTTCATTTAGAAAAACTGAAAGGAATCATGGTGAACAGCAAGGTATAAAGAATAAACTGACAAATTAAAGGATAACAGATCACTAAGACTATAGATGCCATTCACCCCCACTGTTTTGAAAGAACTAAAAAAAAAATAATTGCAGAGCTATTACAGGTACTAGTAATCTGTAACCTATTATTAAAATAGCTACAGAATCTGAAGAGTGGAGGGTGACCATTGAAATGATAATTGTTGAAAAAAGCTCCAGGGTGATTGAGAAATTATAGCCCAGTGAGTCTGGCATCGCTATTTGGCAAAATCTTAGATTCTATGTTGAAGAAAAAATTCCTAGTCATTAGGATAGGCATGGATTTACTCTTTTTTTTTTTAAAGCACATCTGTATACTTCCTAGATGGTTTACAAATTAAAATGGGCATAAATATAAACAAATACAAAATGCCCCCTTAAAATCTGAGGGTGAATAACCATCTCATTCAACCGACACTTTCTTACCTCATCTCTCTTAACCCATCAGATGATAGGTACTTGAGACCTGGGTGGGCCACTGTTGGAAACAGGATACTGGGCTTGATGGACCTTTGGTCTGTCCCAGTATGACATTTCTTATGTTCTTACATAGTATCACATCATTCATGTGCTATGAGTTTATATTGTTGAGCAGACTGGATGAACTGTACAGGTCCTTATCTACCATCATCAACTAGATCAGAGGTTCTCAACACGCGGTATGTGTACTCTAGGGGGCACGTGGTGCAGTGCTGTGTCTCTCACCCTCCTTCTGCCGTTGTATTTTGCCACCATCATCTTCTCTCCCCAGCTCTCCTGGACTTGCAGTGGCAGCTCACTGTACTTTTAACTTTACCACACAGCTGCCACTAGCGTTACTTTATTGATTCCATTAGACAGCCTCGGGGCCTTTCATAGGCCAGTCACCTCTGAGGAAAGAGGAAGTTGCATCATCGGAGGCGGGTCGGCCTAGCAAAGGCCCTGAGGCTGCCTGATGGAATTGGTCAGCAGGCCCCGACCCTTTAATCACCCTCCCAATCTATCATGATCCCCCTCCCTCGGACCTACCGAGATATCTTGTGGTCCTGCAGGGGTCTTTCTGATAGGAGTGCGGTCTTCTCACGCCTGCTTCCTCGTAGCTGCCTTTTAAAACATTTTCTGTGGTATTTTCTAAAGTACTGTGAGCTGCTAAGAGAAGTCAGGCAGCCATTTTAGAAGGCAGCCACGAGTAGGCATGAGCGAAAAGACCACACTACTGCCTCAAAGACCCCCACTGGACCACAAAGTACCTTGGTAGGCCCAGGGGGGATCATGGTAGGTTGGGAGGGAGATTAAAGGGTCGGGGCCTGCAGACTAATTCTAACAGGCAGCCAAGAGGAGGCACTAGCAAGAGGGCTCCTGCCACAAAGATTCCCACTGGGACCATAAGGTACCTCGGTAGGCCTGGGTGGGGAGGGGAATCATGGGGTTGAGAGGGAGATTAATGTGTCAGGGCCTGGAGAGGGGAGAAAACTTTGGCTTTGGGTTGGGGGAGAGATGGAGAGATGAGAAGTACAGAGACTTTGGAGGGAAGAGAAGCTACACTTTGCGGCTCTTTGTAAATCTTGGAAAGAAAGCTGCTGCTGAACTTGAAGGAGATAGTAAGGGAAGGGAGAGGTGCTGCATGCTGCCTGTCACAAACCTGGAGGGAGGGAAGGAGAAATGAGAGGGATAAATGGACATGGAGGGGAGGATGAGATAGTACATGGGGAGAGAACATATTGAGAACATATTAGTTGTGAGTGGAGTTGGGGAAGGAAGGGGCAAGGAGAGAAAGAATGCATGCAGGAGGCAGAAAGTGTTGGACTCATTGAGAGAGGGAGAGATGTTGGATGGGGAGGGCAAAAAGGAAGGAAGGAGAGATGTTACACTCAGGGAAAGGGGGAGAGGGCAGAGAGTGAACAGTTGGCCTCATGGAGGAAGAGAGAGTTGTTGGTTGGGGGAGGGAATGAGGTCTGGAGGAGAGGAAGTATGCAGGAGACAGAGAGAAATTTTGGACTGGTGGAGGGAAAAGAGGGAGAAATATTGGATTGGGAGAAGGGCCAGAAAGGAGGAAGGGAGGGATAAATGTTACACTGGGGTGTAGGTTGGGGGAAGAGAGATGACTCAAGGAAGGGAGAGATGTCAAATCTGGAGAAGGGTGATGGAAGGAGGACGAGAGAGAGAGAGAGGTCAGACCATGGAAAGGGGTAGGGAAGGAAGTGAGAGAGATGCCAGACTTTGGGAAGGGGGGAAAGGAAGGAGAGATGTTGGACCACTGGGAGGAGGGAGGGAAGGAGAGAGATGTTGGACCATAGGAGAGGAGAGAGATAGGAAGGGAAGATAAGACATGGAAAAGTAGATTTTGACTTGCTGAAAATGAAAGTTGAATGTTAAAAGTTAATGCCAAAGATGGATGCAGGACAGAAACTGAAGAAGGAGAGAAAAACAGTTAATGAATGTGAAGGCCCTGGAAACACAGTTAAGACTGGGAAAGGATGATTAGAAAATTAAAATCACAAGACAACAAAGGTAGGGAAAATGTTTTTATTTTCAATTTAGAGATCAAAATGTGTCAGTTTTGAGAATTTATCTGATGTCTATATTTTTCTGTAGCTGTTACTGCGGTGACATTGCATATTTTAAACTCATCTGTCTTGACCTCTTTGAAAACCCCCCCCCCCCCGAATATAAATGATAATTAACATTTTCTGTGCATACAGTGTGCTTTGTGTAGTTTAATTTTGTGGGTACCATTAATAAGATTATAGTGTGTGTTTATGAAAAATGAATGGAAGAAATCACATTACAATTAGTTCTATTGTTTTTTGGGGCGTGGTCTGGGGCGGAGCATGGGCAGGGGTACCCAGTTGATATTTGTTAGACTTAGGGAGTACTTGGCTTGAAGAAGTTGAGAAACACTGAACTAGATCAATGGTCTTCAATAATTTTTTCGCTGTGGCCACTGTAGATCCAACTAAGCTGAAGGAGAGCCACCAAATATCTTCCCATGTAGAGCCACAATACTGCTGATTAGCATGTGTCAGTGATATCCTGTATCATCTAGTCCCCCTTCAAATTTTCCATTTTAGGGTGTCCTCAAGTTGGTGAGTATTTCCAAATACCGTCTCTTCTGCTGTTGAGAAATACCTTATCTTTCATGCATATGAGCTCTTCACCTCATTCACTGTCTCCTTTGTGTCACAACTTAGGGTAGAAGGACAGTGCAAAAAAGAAACCAAGCTGAATTACAAAGTGGGCTACACCAAGAGGTCTCCAAGGACTGCCACTAACTCCCAGAACTGTTTTAGATGAACTCACAACAATGCAGCTAACAACTTCTAACAGCACATCCTGTCTTTTCTCATCCACCAACACCTATACCCCACCCAGCTTTCTCTTTAATCACCACCAGGCAGCTATTGCTCTTCCAAACCACCACTGAAACTGGAAAAACATTGTTTCCTTCATCCCTCCTCAGCATCACCCATCAGAAGAACTATAATCTAAATGTCATCTGTATACAGAGAAGGAAAAATGCCACATGCCCACAGTGAGTATAAAAAGATGTTTAAAATAGGGGAGACAGTGCAAGTATTGGGCATGCTACACTCTGGGGTAAAATGATATGATAGACATGCTCACTTTTTAAGGAAATAAATAGAAATAAAGGAATAAAAGTGATACCTTTTTATTGGACTAACAGTATCACCCTTATTCCTTTTGTTTTATTACTGTTTATTTCTATATGTTGATGTCACTAAAAGTCCAACAGAAGACAAACCCACAAAAATGACACAGGTCAAAAAGAAAGTGGAATGGGACAATGGACTTTCCACAAATAGTAGTGCTACCCAGATGAATGTAAAAGCTGTTTATTAATGTTCAAACAAAAAATCAAGGCCCACACAGTACTGTGTTTTGGCATTGAAATATGCATGCATCAGGGGTCACACATGCTGTTAAATGAGCATTGGCGAGTAAAATAGCACTTTAAAAATAACCAGGACTTAAATTGAACTAAAAATCCAGATCAACATGGCTACCACAGCTTTAGTAGACAGTCCTTTAATATAGCTAAAGATGGAAGATAATACATACAGCCACACGAAAAAGCAAATGAGCAAATTTATGGAAAAAAGAAACCAAACTGAAGTCATCTTTACCTTATGATAATATGCAAGAAGAATAACATTCCCAAAGGACTCAAGATCAAAAATCATTTGACCACCATTTATAATTCTGACTATGCAGAAAAACTCTGCAAACACACTGGTCAGAAACTGAGACATGAACTTATACATAAACTCTACAAGAAGAAGGAAATGATAAAAACCCAGAGAAAAGAAATCTTAAGAAATATACAGGAGCTAAATTCCAACCTTATGAACCAATTACAGAATTACCTGCAAGAAATCCAAGCAAAAAAACAAAATATATTGCTGTTCACAAAAAAGACATAAAGCTGACTTCTCTCATAAGAACATAAGAATTGCCACTGCTGGGTCAGACCAGTGGTCCATCGTGCCCAGCAGTCTGCTCCCGCGGTGGCCCTTAGGTCAAAGACCAGTGCCCTAACTTAGTCTAGCCTTACCTGCATATGTTCTGGTTCAGCAAGAACTTGTCCAACCTTGTCTTGAATCCCTGGAAGAGCATTCCAGATTTCTACCACTCTCTAGGTGAAGAAGAACTTCTTTACGTTTGTACGGAATCTTCTCCCTTCATCCTTGGAGAGGGTGAACAATTGGCTTCTCCTTTATCTCAGCTATTTCCCACAGTTCCAGTTAGTACTTAATACTTTATCATATACTTCTGTGATAACATATATCTCATCAATGCCATCCTTGCACTACAGATGTGCTTGTTTTGCATATAATACTCTGCTATTATGTGATATCTTTGCATCGAATACAAAGTCTGAAGTTATGACTGTTGAATTCTGTGTCATCTTTGTTCCGTATACCCATGTACCAAACTTTGCCTGTATAATTACCTATACCTGTATTGTTGTATAACTTTTATTATTTGTTTAGTTCTGTAAAGCTAATACAAATATTGAACACAAAAACAAACAAACCTCTATTGTACTCAGAACTTGATTTTCAAGGCAGATACAAGAGTGAGGAAAACGCAACCTGCAGTTGCTTCAAACTTCTGGTCAGTAATGACAAATCATTAAAGACAATCCCTCTAGTTGACTTTTTTTTGTGTGGAAATTTTATAGCAAAAAACAATACAGGCAGGAACGCAATCCCGGTACACTTCCCATGTCTCTTACCTCGCCAGACTAATTATTTCCATGGTATTTGAATGTAACATGGAGGCTGAAACTCTTCCCTCCTCCCTTTAACTTTAGAAAGTAGCCCGTATGTTATGTGGAAGAGAAAAGTCTGTGAAGGCGTGTCAGAAAACGAAATAGCGTCTGGGCGCCAACATTTTAAAGTGACAAAAGAGCGGGCGCTCAGTGGTGCCCACCCAAGCGGCTGCCATCACTCACACCTGTCCGCTCTTGGTGGAGCTGCAGCCGAAGGCGCCAGATAGGATGAAGAGCCCAACACACGGGGTTAAAAATATATCTACGTTGCGTGTATCTCGGTAAACTGGAGTTAAGCGGCAATCTTTGGAGAGCAAATACTCCCAAACAGCAGTTACCTGAGAGGACTTCCTCCTCCTCCCACACGGCCGCCCAAGAAAAATTCTTCAAGAAACTCTGCTTGAAAGTACATTTCCACAATAAAGAGACTCCCAATAGACTGGAATACAGTTTTAAATGAAAGAATACACATTTTACCCCACATGATGGACAAAACAAAAAAGTAGACAACTTCATAGAAAGTTTCAGACAGGATAAAATCACAACTTTCCAACAAACAAAAGAAAATTCTGTATAACCTTTCTACACCAGAATGAGCTGCCATAAAAACTTACAAAATAATAAAAACTTTATTATCAAGCCTTCATACAAAAGAGGTTCTGTAGTTATTATGGACCCCTAGAAATACATTCAAAAAGGACACAGACAGCTCTTAGGCAACATACACTGTAGCAAACTGACTGAAGAACCCACTTGATTTTTGAAAGTAACTGAAATGTAAACATTTTCTTCCAAAAGACAATGACTGGTTTAAACTATGATTTGATGATAACTTTCATAACTTTTGTAAACTTTTTAAAAGGAGAGACTTGATGTACCTTAAATTTTGAATAAGACTTTTGACCTGTTCTAGCGTGTTAAATGTCTATATAGTATTCTAATATCAGTAGCCCTGATTTTTTTTATAGGGTTAGTACAGTCTGGTTTCAGAAATTAGGATTGCTCAAAAGTCTTGTTTCAATTATTATTTCACATTCTTAGTCTGATTTGTTGATTAGAGTAGAGGTTCCTTAATTTGTTATGAGAAGACCACAAAGAATATTGCAAATCACTGAGAAGGCTGAATTAAAAACCTAATCGCATGTTACCATGGTGTCTCTTCCTTCCCTGTCCCTCTTCTATCATTAGAATGGCCCCTCTCTTTCCCATGGCCTTGTTTATCTAGGGGTGCTTTTTGTGGGTGTATTTTGAAGTACTGTGGTTGGGGGGGAGAGGTACAGAGGAGGGAAAGCTGGAGGTGCTGAGGATAATGCAAATGCAAGAAAAGAGATGTGGGTTTGTAGGTGCATTGGGGAGGGGGAGGTAGAGCTGTAGAAGTGTAGTATGGGGGATTACCTGTACTATGTGGAGAGTGTATATGGGGAGGGGATGAGCTTGAGCTTGAGCTATGTTGCTGTGACTGCTGGGGTATTGAGAAAACTAGTATGCTAGGGCAAGGGTGCCCACACCTTTTGGGCTTGCGAGCTACTTTTAAAATGACCAAGTCAAAATGATCTACCAACAATAAAATTTAACAAAACACAAAGCACACTGTACGCAGAGAAAATGTTAATTATTTATATTCCGGAGTTTTTTCAGAGTTCAAGGCAGATGACTTTATGCAATGTCACCTCAGTAACAACTATACAAAAATAGACAAATATACCCCCTCCCTTTTTACTAAAACGCGATAGTAGTTTTTAGCACATGGAAGTGCGCTGAATGCCCTGCACTGCTTTCGATGCTCATAGGCACCCTGTACTAAAAACCGCTATTGTGGTTTAGTAAAAGGGGGCCATAGTGCAAAATATAGACAGCAGATATAAATTCTCAAAACAGACACATTTTGATCACTAAATTGAAAATAAAATCATTTTTCCTACCTTTGTTGTCTGGTGATTTCATGAGTCTCAGGTTGCACTTTCTTCTTCTGACTGTGCATCCAATATTTTTTCCCTTCTTTCAGCCTCCTGTATGCTTCCTCTCCTCCAGACTTCATTCCCTCCCCCAACTTTTTCTTCCTATCTTCCTGTTCCCCTCCCCTTTCTTTTTCTCCCTGCCCCCTTCTTTCCTTCTTTCTTTCTTTCTCTCTCTTTCCATGCCCCCTTTCTTTCTTTGTCTGTCTTTCTCTCTCCATGCCCCCTTTCTTTCTTTCTGCCTGTCTTTCTCTCTCCATTCCCCCTTTCTTTCTGTCTTTCTCTCTTCATGCCCCCTTTCTTTCTGTTTCCCTGCCCCCACTCTTCTTTGTGTCTCCCTGCCTGCCCCCTTTCTTTCTCCCTGCCCTCCCCCAGCCACCGCCGCTGCCATCGGGGAACAGGCCGCCAAGCCACCAAGTTCTGCTCTCCCTGCTTCCCGATGCTGTAAAGAGAATGCAGGAGGGCCGAGCAACCTTCCCCACCCGATGTCAATTCTAACATCAGAGAGGACGTTCTGGGCCAGAAAGGCAGCGATTGGCTGGTCCGGAACTTCCTCTCCGACATTAGAATTGAAGTTGGGTGGGGAAGGCTGCTCAGCCTGGCGTTTCTGCGTCCTCTCTAAGGTGTCGGGAAGTAGGTAGAATGTGAAGGCAATGCGAGTCTATCATGG